>NC_088388.1:34120000-34392500 GCF_037993035.2 Macaca fascicularis
TAATGTTTATTAGTATAATATTGTGTGATAATCCAGGACTATGCTTTTAATCCATGGGGTAACTGTGGAATAGTTAGGCATTTTGAAATATAATAAATTCCTATCAACAAATATGTTGTAAAATCTACATCTAAACAAACTCCCTGGACACCACATCCTCCTATAGGGAAGAGTTGTGTATAGTTAACTCCATTCTGAGCTTCGTATTATTTTTTTGAACTCATTCCAGTTAGGCTTTGGTCTCCACCACTTCATTGATGGTTCTTGTCAAAGTCCCTAATGACTTCTCTTGTTGTCTCTCCAGTGATCAACTCTCAGTCCTCATCATACTTGACCTATTGTTAGTATTTGAAATAGTTGTTCTCAAAACTTGGGTTCACTTAGTTTTTGGGACACTGCTCTTTTTGGTTTTTTTCCTATCTTTCTTCTGAATTTCCTTTATTGGTTCCTCCTCATATCCAAATATTGGAATGATCTTCAAACCCTGGAGTTAACTAAAGGTTCGTATTTTAAATTTTCTGTTGTTTATCTACACTTATACTTTAGCTGACCTCATCCTGTCTCATGGTTTTATGTACAGTACTTTTTAACTTACTCTCAAATGTATATCAACTATAACCTCTTCCGTGAACTCTAGAATCATGTCTAATTGTCTAATATCTTCACTTTAATGAATAATGGTCATCTCAAACTTACTGTATCCAAAGTTAAAATCCTGATTTTCTTTCCCTAACTGACTCCTTCCATACACTTCCCATCACAGTAAAGAAAACCCCATGCTACTTTTTCAGGCCACAAACCTTAGAGTTATCTTTACTCTCCTTCTCTTTCACCCTACATCCAATCCCTTAGCAAATCATGATTATACCTTCTATATATAATCAGAATCAAACCACGTTTTGCTACTGTCACTGCTACCATCCATTAGTTTGCAAGATGAACTCATCTCTCTCATTTTGTTGCAGTAATTTTTGAACTGTTTTCTTTGCTTATACCCTTCCAATTTTCTGGCTTCTCTACCCCTTCCGTTGATATTCTCCACACAGCAGATAAGGTCATCCTTTTTGATGATGATGCTTTTTAAGAGTGATTATGTCACTACTCTTCTGCTTAAAGACCCCATTGGCTCCCCATTTCACTTATAATAAAAGCCATAGGCCTTATGGTGGCCTGCAAGACCCTGCATAATCATTTTCCCTGCTGCCTTTCTTGTAATTATTGTGTCATTTGTCTGTTGTCTGTGTTTGCTTTGTCTAAAATGTCAGAGTTGAATAGTTGTGATAGAAACTATATGGCTTGCAACGCCTGGACTATTTCCTATCTGTCACTTTTCAGAAAAAGTTTGCTGACCCCCTGATCTAGAGCGTAAGATTCTTGGTGATAGGGACTCATTTTAATCGCAGTTGATTTCATATCATTTCAACTGTGATTTGGCAGCTAGTGATATTTTTAAAATACTTGAAGGGTGGACAGATCTAGATATATATGAATAGGGTGCTAGTTTCTTTTCTACTTCTACTCCTTTGTTCTACTGGTTTCTACTGCAAACTTGCTCCCAAGTAAATGCATGATGTTATGACTTCTCAGAAGATGTTTGTGGAGCCTACCACTCTGCTGAACTGGCCAATCTGTGGTCATTCTAGTCTTCATAGAATTGAAAGCTAAGCTATTTCCAATGGTAAGACTACCTGACTGCCTTACACAATGGTAGGTGAAAGTTGTAGAAAATATTGGACTGTTCCTCTTACTGTGTACCAGGAGAGCAGAGTGCTGATTAAATATTTCTTTTCCTAAGTGACTTCTATTTAGGACCGCATATTTTTCAGACCTTTCTTTAAGTAGAATAAAAATTCACCAGGCTCTGAATTGACTTATCACTATGGAATACTGAACTTAGTTAAGGTTAAGTCTCCTAAAGTACTGGGGGAATTGAGGCATACTGGGCTTACCTTGTTGTCATTTTGAAGGAAGCATTGGTGCCCCTGAAATGCTATGGTGGTTTTATTATGATGAAGGCTAAGTTGCCCTTGCAACATTCATTGCCTACTAATTAGGTTGTGTGGTAATAAAAGTTTCTGCATTTCTGTAGACATACATGTGCCTTTTGAACATATTTAACTACTATACAGATAATTTGTTCTTTTGGCCCTTTTATTGGTTTATCGGCTTAATGATGGGTAATGTTGTTACCTGGAGTTTATAAATTTCTCCTTTTAGGATTTTCTGTGGTTGTTCATTGTAAAATGAAGAATCATTTTTAAAATCTTTAAATAAAACCTTATTTACTGAATTTTCATGTCTTAACCATAGTAGCTACCTTGTATTGAGAATAGACATATTAATAGAATATGATTATGGAAATTTCAGTGTATTCTGTGGTTAGTGTGGTTAGTGCATAGCAGTCTTTTGCTGTTGTTACAGGAAACAAATCTGTACTTATTAGAAAAATCATGTTTTTACTTTTATCTGAGGGCTACTAAAGATATCTGGCTATTTAATTTAAAGGTTTTTGGCTGTCTTTGATACCATAGATGTCAGCGTTATACACAAAAGGTGAAACATTGTTCACCAAATAATAATCCATTATCACAGCAGAGTGATGGGAGGTGACTAAGGAATGTAGTTATTTCTTATGTTTTTCTTTGTGAATTGTAGAGTATGTTAATAACATCATTATTACTGGCAGAAATGTAAGAAGTAGAGACAATTTTACATTTCAGAAAGAACTGATTAAATGTTATTAGGATGTACTGGTGGTATAGTGTATTAAAAGGAGAACTTGGAAATGTAACAATATGGTAATAATAAAGCTATTTTACAGTGTATTAGATAATATTTAAATAAAACTAATGGACAACCTAAGAAACAATCTTACTAATTAGCATTACAAAATGGTCACTTTATATAGTTAACACTAATAGTCCTTTAATGAATACTGTGTATTTAGGTTATAGTTCGAATCCCTGAATATTCTAAATGCTGTCTTTCTATTTGTTTAAATGTCATTTCCCTTAGCTAAAAGTCAACCATCTGGTCTTCTATTACCACTTGTATTATAAACAGAAAAAAGTACTCCTCTGTAGAGAGAGGAATCATCAGATTGAAAGGGCTTGTGTATTATAAGCTGCTGATATACTAAATCCTTATGTCATTTAAATAGAAGAACTGCCTAATAATGTCACTTATTACAACTAGGGTATCTAAATAAGCGACTTGTTTTTTGCAGACTATAGTGATAAAAACCTGTGCCACACATCCATTTCTCAGCAACGGCTCCTAGGATAATCAATCATGGCATACTGCTAATGCCTTGATTGCAGCTGATATGGAGGAAATATGTTTACTCTTTTGCTAAAGTGAAGTTCACTGCGGAGGTGACGTGACTTTTTCATTCTATAGCTAACACGATTCTGAAGATAAATTTCACTCATTGTTTACAAGTCTGAAGTGTTTTTGTTCAGATGTCAACACTAAAGAATAATCTTTGAGGCTCCTCGACTTGGTGTTTTCTGATGTGTTCTCTGAACATTTTCAGAATAATTTTAGCTTAGTTTAACAGTAATATGTAGTTTATAAGAATCCTATTTTGTAGTAGTATATTTTACTTTCATATGTTTGAAAAGATGTATATATGAAGATCAGCATTTCTATTGAAAGAGTAGCAGGTTGTCCAGAAATTTGTATGTGTTGCTCACCTAGAAATATTTTAACCACTCAAAAGTTAGAAAGTTGGTGCCATTGGTATGAATCTAGAGAGGCAGGATACAGTTGAGTAAAATGAAAATATTATATGTATTTTTATCTGCAAGTTATGTGGGACTTCTGTACTTTAAAGTTGCTTCAAAGTCGTTTGCAGAAATTAAAGAACAAAATTTGTTTGTAACACAGGTGTTCCGTGTAAGCATCTGTACCAGACTCCAAACTCTGTTGGTAATAAGGACAATATATTCCAAGTGTTATGTGGCTTCCTAATCTAAAACAATCTTTTTTATTTATTTATTTATTTTCTTTCAGAGACAGAGTCTCACTCTGTCACCCACGTTGGAGTGCAGTGTACAATCTCGGCTCACTGTAACCTCTGCCTTGCAGGTTCAAGGAATTCTCCTGCCTCAGCCTCCTGAGTAGCTGAGTAGCGTTTGCCACCATGCCCAGCTAATTTTTGTATTTTTAGTAGAGGCATGGTTTCACCATGTTGGGCAGGCTGATCTCAAACTCCTGACCTCAAGTGATCCGTCTGCTTCGGCCTCCCAAAGTGCTGGGATTACAGGCATGAGCCACCGCACCCGGATGCTAAAAGAGTCTTTACTAGGTCTGCTGGAAAAACTGCTGTTGAGTGGGTGAAATATATTCAACTCTTTTGGAATAAGCAAGTAAATGAAGTTTTGATGTTATCACTTTGGGTAATTAAAATTTGACAGGTTTTTGTGAACAACTTCATCTTAGCCCATAAAAGTATTCTCACCAAACCAAACAATCCTCTACTTGAAACAAGAATGAAAAAGAGGAAAAACAGATATAAAAGCAGATTTGCATATTATAAAATAGCTAAAGATATTAAATTAGCAAGAAAATATTGGCATTACAAGTTATTACACTGCCAACCTGGACGTTAGAGTGTTTTCCTCCTGGGATAGAATTTTCATAATTACTTTAAGAAAATGTATAAATCACTTAGTATGGCACAGCTAGTGCTTGTATCCAACTAAACACAAATGCAGAGCTAACAAGGAAAGGAGACTAAGCAGTATTTAACAAAGTACTTAAAATTATAGGTGATTTAAAATTCTTGGATGCAACTTAAGATTCTCATCTACTTTGTGTACATTATTTATGATTCTTGAAAGCAAGAAGGATTAGAGAAACCTTCTGTTGTCTAAAGAGACTTGAAATTTGACCTGACTTCCCAGTGTAAGGAAAGTCAAAGTAGGTCTAGGGACACAGACTGAGACTGATAATGGACTTCTGACCCCAGACCAATCCCAGCACTCACACATCTTCCTTAATGAGGCTGCCTCAGAAGTGGCCAGACCACTGGACTTGGGAGGGGGGACATCTAAGGGTAGACTGGGAGAGAAGACTTAAATAACTTTCAGGAGGCTATAGGAGTATACAAAATTTGCCAGACATTAGCCTCTCAACTTTTTTTTTTGATGTGTGCATTCATTAGTTCCACAGACACTGAGCACTTACTTGAGGGCCCGTACACATTAGGGTAGTCATCTTTGCCCCAGCAACACCAATAGAACTTTATGAAATAATGGAAATATCCTGTATCTGTGCTGTCCGATGTGGTAGCCACTAGACACACATGGCTGTTGAGCACATGAAGCATGGCTAGTGTATCTGAGGAACTGAATTCTTAATTTTATGTAATTTTAAAATTTAGATAGCCACATATATGACTAGTGGCTGCCATATTGGACATTGTAACTTCAGGGGGTTATAGTTAAGTTGGAGGAATAGACAAAATTACAGTATGGTATGATAGAATTATGCACAAGGTGCTTTGATAAGACACAAGGATATTTATCCAGACTGGGTTAGATGGGATTATTCCAGAATGGGAAGGTGAAACCTGAGTTGAAGTTTTAAAAGGTAAGTAGGAGTTAGTCAAAGCACGCAGCCTATTCTGAAGGCCTAGAAGTGAGTATAGCATTGTGCTTTTGGGCAACTGCCAAAGGTAAGAGTTCCAGTGTATGGCGCATATAGTAGGAGAGATGAGTAGTAAGAAGAGATAAAAATGAAAGGTAGAAGCCAAGCATGGTAGTCTGTTACGTGAGAGGATGGCTTGAACCCAGGAGCTCAAAGTCAACCTGGGCAATATAGCAAGACCCATCCCTAAAAATAATAAGTAAACAAGGCTCAGTTCCTTTTATGTTTCAAGCAGGGGAATAACATGATCAGGCTTAATTTTTATTTAGTTTCTGTGGGGCCATTCTGATGTTCGTGTAGACTAATAGAGGATGGCTAGGATTAGGAGAGCCTGGAGGCAGAGAGACCAGTTAATAGGCTGTGAGTGAGGCATAACTGAAATAATAACACTGAGAATAGAAAGAAATACAAAGATTGCAGAAAGATTAAGGAAATAATCTAGACAAGATTGGATGCTGGAAGAAAGGGAATTGAAGGGCTTAAAAATAACACCCAAGTTGTTGGTTTTTGCCACAGGGTGGGTGGTACAATAAAATAGGATTGTTGGGGGAGATGTTAATTTGGGAAATGGAAAGAAGATATATAAAATTTTGGACAAGTGTAGAAGTCTATTAATATGATTAAGGTAGATTATATTTTAAATTAATACTGTGGCAATTAAATTTTATAGCAAGTAGCAAAAAAGTACCGCTTTCCCCAGATGACATCTGGATGCTTTGCTATTCCCTCCTTGATGTCCATATTCTGTTTCTGACTCCTAGTCCAAACAGTGTTTTGATGAGCTTAGCCCTAGATCATTCTTACTTTTTAAAGATCTTCAGCTATTCTCTTTGTATCATGCATCATCACTAAAAAATGCCATCTGTCTCGTGCCACTGCACTCCAGCCTGGGCAATAGAGTGAGACTCTGTCTCAAAAAAAAAAAAAAGTCATCTGTCATCCACCTGCCTAATTTGCAATTTTGTATTCGCAAAGCTAGATTTTATTCTAAATAATCTGCTGGGTTTGGTACATTAGAGTTGTGTTTTGATGAGTAAAACACAAGCAGGAGAAGTGTCTGTCAAATATATTCAACAATGCCTGTTTCTAAAAAAAAAGCATCAGTAACATCAAGTACAAAAAGACCTACATATTTAATTTTAGTCATTTCTTTTTGCAGTATGGCAGTCTTTCTACTGGTAATCTATTTCGAATACCCTTTCAGATATAAATCTGTTTTTCTAGCCAATCTCTCTATTAACCAGCTATGCACAGCAACAACAGGAGATTGAAAAGAGTTACAGAGATTCATCTGTAGCAATAAATCCATATAGGATGAGTTTGGATTTTAGGAAGAATTAAGTGGAGTGCTAGGAATAAAACTTTTGGTGGAAACATATTAGTACATATTGTGTACAGTATGCATCTGATTTACTGTTTAGAACTTTTTCTGAGAGCATGAGAAAACTCATTATTGTAATACTTACCACCATTTTCTACTACACTCTGAAATACCCTTTGTTGAATTAAGCTGGGCTCATCCTCTGGAAGGAGAGCAAGTATATAGACCAAGCTGTATTAAAGTGAAAGTGCAGAGATAGTCTTAGAATGAGAAGATAAAGTGCTTCTTTTAAATCCGAATCTCAAAATAGCAGGTAACATTGTATTTACAAAGAGACAGAGGTAAAAGACTGGGACAATAGTATTGGGAGGCGTGGATAGAAAGGCCTATAAACTGGCTTCGGTCCCAACCCTCTTCTCCATCTCCTACGTTCTGACTAGTTGGTAAATGGTTCTAAAGAAGTGGATGCTTGATAAGGGCATAAGCATTCAATATTTAATAAACATTGCTTGATGAACATGCCCATTTAAGTTCGAGACCAGCATAGTGAAACCCCGTTTCTACTAAAAATACAAAAATTAGCCAGGCGTGGTGGCACGCGCCTGTAATCCCAGCTACTCTTGAGGCTGAGGCAGGGGAATCACTTGAACCCAGGTGGCGGAAGTTGCAGTGAGCCAAGATCGCGCCATGGCACTCCAGCCTGGGCAACAGAGGAAGACTCCGTCTCAGAAAAAAAAAAAAAGAATAGAAATGTTAGTTTTTACTGCTAATCTAGGATGACTTTATCGTAAAAACTGAATTTCGTTAAATTAGGTGGCATAATTGATGTGGTACTTACTCATAATTAATGTACATTTTTAATTATATTGGATTCAAGTCGAAGACTTGGGTAACACCAGAGCTATATAATTGAATATAGTGTAAAAGAAAATAACCAGAAACATAAAAGTAAAATAGCAAAGCACAGTTAACTTTGCAGAGATCTGGGTAGACTGCCTAGGAAACCAGGGACAAAGAAAGCCCAATAGACATAATTCACACTGGCAGATGTGGCAGCTGCTAGTAAGTGCTCTTATTGACTGCTTCCTGGGTGCCAGGAGTCTTGTTTCATTTGATTCTCATAGTATTTCTGTAAGGTATTAGTCTCAGTTGTATAGATGAGGTTTAAATAACTTGCCCAAGGTGCTTACCTAGTATGCAGAGCTGTGTTTGGAACTCAGGACTGTGTGTGACTGTGTGGACTGTATTTTTAACCACTATCCTAAACAACCCACCAGAGGTTACTATTGAGGCTAGATGGAGGTATTGAGAGCTTAGGGAAAAAATGAAAGAGCTTATCTTGCAATCACAACGAGAATGAGCAAGTCAAGCCTTAGACTAAGCTTTAAACCTACTCAGCAGGGAGAAGCTCAATGAAAGAGAACCTGTTAGTAAAAAGCATACGCCTTACTCAAACCCCAGTGCTATAGGTGTAGCCTACTGAAACTTTTGTGTAAATTCCTTTTTGGTGATGACTGGCTATGAATGTAAGGTGGCACCATTTTTAAGGAGGGAAGGGCAATAACAGTTCTCAGCAATGTAGATAGGATAGCAATGAGGCTGAATTTTAAAAGGGAGAAAAGGAAGCAGGACCGCATAGAAATAGTACGTATTAAAATAGTTAGTGTATTAACTATTCTGTGCCCGGTCCCTATAATCCCTTTATCATGCATCTAGCATTTGGAAACACTTCTATCAGGACTCCAGATACTCCTCTGCCTTAATTAGCTCAGGTAGACAGAATGTGGGCAAGTAGTTAGGGCAAGGAGAATGACAATGAAAGTAAGTAAAACTGTTCCTTGAGTTTGTTTTGAGAGATATCCAGAACTGACATTTGAGACACTCCCGTTTTTAAAAATTAAAGATTAATGTTTTCTCAACTTGGTGTTCTAAAAGTCTCTTCTATTTATTGTATCTCAGAATTTAATTCTTCACTTTTTTTACATGTGTTTTTGTATATAGCTTCTGCTGGCATTACAGGAAGGGTTAACAACGATTTACTGATGGTGCTTCCAATTTTGCTGTTACATGACTCAAACAAATTGGGTTTTATGATACCTTTTTAGAACAATATTAATAAATTATTCATTTTCAAATATTATCTCTAGTAGTTCGTGTGCATAGGATCTTACTATGGCCACACTTTGGTTACATAAGTCATGATTAAGCAGAATATACAGTGGTCACATAGGAGGTGTAGTAACTTGATACTGCTTTCTCGTAAGATAGTAAGATAAAAAACAATTACATAGTATTAATTATTGGACTAAAATCACATCTTTTGAATGTACATTCATCATATAGACTTTTTTCATAGGCAAGGAAATTATGCATTTTATAGCCCACTGATTATTCCATTAAGCACAAAATCTTTGAAACACATGCTAAATGGAATACTTTTGAGACTAGAGTATTGTTGATTTATCACTGTCATTTGTTTTTACTAAATAGAAGCAAAAAAAGACTATCTGATTGCTTTCATAAATGTGTGCACTTTTTCTTGTACATTACAGGAAAATGAAAATATAATCATTAAAAAAATTCTAAAAACTTTGTTCCTCACCTTGCCTCATAATTTATGTTTGTTTATTTCAGACTATTGTTTTGTTGTCTTTACAGTTATTTTAGAACCATTAAAGACGTATGAGCAATAGGGCCAATGCAAACCCTACCATTGCTGGTTGTAAACAATAAAATATATGGCAAATAAAGTGTTAATTAAAAAGTCTGTTCTTAGGATTTTCTGGTTTTTGAAACTTTTGAAGGTCAAACATACAAATATTTTTTAGCCAGAATTTTTCTTAATTAGATGTTATTTGCCTCATCAAATAAATGAATTTGATTGCAGTTTAGTAAATGTGTTATTTGATATTGTGGACGCTTTCATCAGATTTCACTTGAATCAAGAAAGGTAACACCTGTGGATTGCCTCACAAAAGCCTCTTTTGTTAAATGAACACCCGCAGGGCATGAGGCAATTACATTTGTTGCTTGTGCTAAAAAGGAGGTACTTAACTAGACCTCAGTAAATATAGCTGAGAACTAGAGGCTTGATTCTTTTGTCCAGCCCGGAGATTAGGTTTTATCATGGCTCAGGAAGTAAACCTCTGACGTCGAAAGGAAAAACAAGAATGATTTAAAGGTCCCTTCATGCCTTAAAATTTAGCTGTAAAGTTAGCAATATCTCAGACACATGGAGAATTCAGGTTTCGGCAAAATTAAAAGTTTATGGCATTCATGAAAACATATATTCATATATTCAGTCTTACGCATTCATTCAAAATGGCATGGCATATTTACAAGAGTACAAAATTAATCCAACTGAAAAATTTTGATTATGAGACGTAGTGAACAAAGACATAGCATTAGGGATTTCCATTTTGGGCCATTTGCAAAACATTTAATAGAAATGTGTTTATTAGAGTGGTTTTCAGCCTTAGTTGTAAAGTTATCATAGCTTTTAAAAAAACATTTCATTACGTCTCTGTGAGCACAAAAAAGGAAGGAAAAATACATGTTAATCTACCATTTTATCCTGTTCATATTTTATTATTATAATATTGCTATAGAATTCTTTTTTCTATTATCTGGTTTGAATTTTCAACTTACTGACAACTAGTAGCTTAATCTAACAGACCATAACTGTGTTTAAAGTTAGAAAGAAAATGTTTATTCTGTACCTTGCCTCATTCCATATCAGAAAAGTCAGGTGTTGTGTTTCAGACCCAAACCAAAAAATGTGTTTTACTGTATGTTTGTTAAAATGTGTTCTTGGCTAGATTAATATTTTAGTCATCTATAGATTTGATGACAGTACTGTGAATTGTATAGTGCAAGTCATTTACTTGTACTATACAAAGAAGCATGTCCTACTATATGGATTAGAGGTTAGGTTAACTCTCTTTCCACACTACCAAAGACAAAAAAAAAAAAAAAAAAAAAAAAAGTATGAACATCACCAAAAGGGTTAAGCAGTTTGTATTTTAAGACACACATACACATATATTTCTGTGTATATATACATATATATACTTTAAGTTACTTGAATAGTATGCACTGATCATAAAAAATGTTTATTTTGAAATATATATTTAAAAAATTTTACAATTATACACATTGCCCTGCAACTTATTTTTTTCACTGACTATCTCATGGAAATCTTTCCATTAGTTTTATGTATTTATTTTTACTGGCTGTTTATTAATAGATAAAAGAAAGATACTCTATTTAACCTTTGCCTACTGAGGAACATTTATACCATTGCCAGTCTTGAGATGCAGAAAATACCACAGTGAATTTCCTTGTTTGTAAATAATTGCCTGCTGAGTTTGGCAAATCTTTTCCGGAGATTTTGATAGGGAAAGGGTAAAACAACATAAAGGAGATGCCACTGAAGGGGATGCAAGATGGAGATGCCAAAGCACACTTCACCAAAAATTTTAGTCTTCACTGAAATGATTCTCTTTATATTGTTCCAAGTATGCTAAAAAACACATATTTTAAGGCTGGGCACAGTGGCTCATGCGTGTAATCCCAGTACTTGGGGAGGCTGAGGCAGGCTGATCTCTTGAGGTCAGGAGTTTGAGATCAGCCCGGCCAACATGTTGAAACCCCATCTCTACTAAAAATACAAAAATTAGGTGGGCATGGTGGTACATGTCTGTAATCCTCACTACTCGGGAGGCTGAGGCAGGAGAATCACTTGAGCCCGGGAGGCAGAGGTTGCAGTGAGCCAAGATCGCACCACTGCACTCCAGCCTGGGCGACAGAGTAACATTTTGTCTCAAAAAAAATTTTTTTTTAATTATGTAATTTGAACATCTGCTTCTGGCAGTGATGGAATAACTGGTCATGAACTCGCCCTCCTGCCATAAAAAACTAGAAAACTGGACAAAAATATGTGAAACAACTGTTTTAATACATTGCATAGCAGGCAGTATGAAACTGATCCTTGAGAGAAAGGAAACAAAATGAGCCTCCACTTGCCCCAACTTCTATCTTAAAGCAGTTTTCAGACAACAGTGCAAGGAAAGCAAAGCACAGGTGGTCTTGCTGAGTTGAGACAAAGACTGGGGTACAGGTATGCTTAAGTGGTTGGGATTTATAAATCCGACTACCATGAAGGAAAGAGCTACAGAAAGATCTCCAGAAATCGACGTAGATATTCCCTTGGCTTTTGGGCTCAATACTAAATTGTGCCTGCTTATGGTGAAACTTAAAGACACTGAGTAATGAATGACTACTGGGGAGCTTTAAATCAAAAAAGTCCCATAACTCACACAGAGCTGAGAGACATTTGTGTTCTGACCAGCCAGCGTGGACCGATCTTGTTGATATCCAGAACATTCAGTAGAGACTCTGGAAAAATCAAGCCTTAGTAGTAGGACTAAAATAGCCCTTAAGATAAAATGTAAGATAGAGACCCAACCTAGCAGGCTTACAAACAAGGCTTGAAAGGAATAAGGTGACTGCCGCTAACTTAACTACCTCACAGAAACCAGACTCCCTCAACATTCGACACTCTATAAAAACACAACAAAATCTACTCAGCAAATGAGTGTTCAGTTTTATCATAAATTACCACATATGTGAAGAAGCAGGAAAATGTAACACATAATCAAAAGTAAATCAGTTAAATAGACCCATAAATGACAGAAATTATGGAACTAGCAGAGAAGCACTCTAAAACACCAATTCTAACTATTTTTTGAGGATTTAGAGGAGATGAACATATTGAGAAAGTAAATGGTATAAGAAAGAACCAAATGTAATTTTTCGAGCTTAAGAATACATTTGGTAGTCTTTACAGTAGTAGATTAGAAACTACAAAAGAAAAGTTCTGGGAATTTGAAGACAGCAATGAAAAGTATACAAGCTGAAGGAAAGAAAAAAGTCTGGAAAAAAATAAAAAGAATAACCCATAGGACAGGTCAAACAGATTAACAAGAAGGCTATGGAAGCCCCAGGGTAGTGGGTAGAAGAGAAGTTGATCTATACATTTTTTTCCAATTTTGTTCAAAATGATAAATCAGAGATCCAAGAAGTACAGAAAGAAGTTCTGGCCAAATAAATACAAAGAAAATCAAACCAGGGAAGACAGAGAAAATCTTAAAAACCACCAGAGAAAAATATATTACATACAACTGAGAATAAGGAATTTCTGCTGATCTATTATAAAAAACAGCAAGAAGAAAACAAAATGAAGTCTTTAAAGTTTTAAGTGGGGAAACACTGTCAATCCAGAATTCTGTATTCACTGGTAAGGATGAAAATATGCTGTTGCAAAATTCTTTCCTTTATTACCTTACATGAAGTGGTGTAATATGTGAAGATAGTTATACCTTAAGAAAAGGTGGACTGTAATTAATGATGCATATTGTAAACCCTGGAGTAACAACTTCAAGAATAAGATCTATATTAAATATGGCAACCGAATAAACAAAATGAAATTCAGAAAAATAATCCAATAGAAAGGAGGAAAAAAGGAAACAAAAACAGATGCAACAGATACTTCACATGTCAGAGGTTATCTCAAAATGGTTCACATACCTAACCAAAGCTAAAGCTATAAAATTTGTAGAATATAGTATAATATGTTCATAATTTGGGGGCAGGTAACGATTTCTTAGGACACCAAAAGGATAAAACACAATAGGAAAAAAATTATGAATTGGACCTCAGCAACATTAAAAACCGTTGCTTGTCAAAACATCATTTAAAAAGATGCAGACTGGGAGAAAATATTTGCAATCCCATCAAAGGACTTGTATCCATGGTAAATAAAGGACTGGTAAAATGAATAAGAAGATAACCTATTTTTTAAATGGCCAAAATATTTTAATAGATACTTCATGAAAGATAATACTAGTATGTACAATGGAAAAATGCCGTCATCAGAGAAGTGCAAATTAAAACCACAATTTAATATCCTTCACCTACTAGAATGGCAAAACATTTAAAAACTGATAATACCAAGTGCTGGAGAGGTAGTGGAACAGGAACACAGTCATACATTGGTTGTTGGGAGTATATAATAGTATCACTTTGAAAAAGTTTGGTAGTTTCTTTAAGGTTAAACATAGACTTACTGATGGCCCAGAAATTCCACCCTTAGATATTTACTGAAAAGAAATAAGACTTGTACAGGACTGTTCAGAGTGCTTTATTTTTACTAGCGCCAAACTGCAAACAAGCCAAGTATCCACCTCCAGGTTCATAGATAAACATTGTGGTTTACAGTGGAATACTCAGAAGTAAAAAATGAATGACTTCTACATACAACATAATCATAAAATCTTGCTAAGCCAAAGAAGGCAGACACAAAATAGGTACTTTGTAATTCCATTTATATGAAATTAAGCAACAGGCACAACTACTCTCTAGGAACAGAAAGCAGATCACTGGTTGACTGGGTCTAGGCATGGCAATAGGAAACTGACTACAAAGGAACAGAAGGGAACTTTTCAGCATAGAAGAAACATCCTGTATCATTGTGGTTGTGGTTAGATGGGTATGTACATTTTTCAAAACTTGTGTCAAAACTTAAAACAGGTGCATTTTACTGTAAATAAAATATACCTCTATAAGTTGATTTTTTTTTTTTTTTTTTGAGACGGCGTCTCGCTGTGTCTCCCAGGCTGGAGTGCAGTGGCGTGATCTCGGCTCACTGCAAGCTCCGCCTCCCCGGTTCACGCCATTCTCCCGCCTCAGCCTCCCAAGTAGCTGAGACTACAGGCGCCCGCCACCACGCCCGGCTAGTTTTTTGTATTTTTAGTAGAGACGGGGTTTCACCATGTTAGCCAGGATAGTCTCGATCTCCTGACCTCGTGATCCACCCGCCTCGGCCTCCCAAAGTGCTGGGATTACAGGCTTGAGCCACCGTGCCCGGCCTATAAGTTGATTTTTAAAGTAAGATGAAGTATTCACTCTTTTCCCCCATACCAAAAATAATTATATTTTTAAAAGGAGGAGTAATTGCAAACGTAATTTTTTGTACCAGTAAACTGAGCATGGGTTGAGCATCCCTAAGCTGAATATATGAAATCCAATATGCTCCAAAATCTGAAACTTTTTGAGTGCCTGTGTGATGCCACAAGTGGAAAATTCCACATATGACTTCACATGAGAAGTCATAGTCAAAACACAGTCAAAACTTTGTTCCTTGGACAAATTATAAATATTGTATAAAATTACCTTCAGGCTATGTGTATAAGGTATATATGAAACATAAATGGATTTCATGTTTAGACTTGGGTCTCTTCCCCTGGATATCTCATGTATATGCAAATATTCCAAAATCTAAATATCTGAAACCTGAAACACTTCTGGTCTCTAGCATTTCAGATAAGAGATACTCAACCTGTAATTTATAGAGGTGGATCAGCAAAGGTGACTGCTTTGATTTTAAATGATCTGTACTTGGAGGTTTTCTTGTTTATAGAGATCTTGTTAGATTAAAGGTAACATCAGTGATACAGCTGTTTCCTTGATTTGTGTACTTTACATCAAGTGTTGTCTGTGAGATGTAGGCATTATCCCTTTACTGTAAATGGATGCATGGTCATTAACGTGTATGGATTTCAGATAACGAGGAGTTAGCATATCTCATATTTGAACCTATTTCTTTTTTTTCTTGACTAAATATCAAATTTAGTACTTCACAGGTTATTTTAAGTATCAAATGAAAGGCTCCTGGTGATATGGTCTAGGTTTTTTTTTTTTTTAGATGATTACTTTCTGTAGTTGTTAATTATATTACTCCACTGATGGTTGGGCCTGTTGGCTCACGCCTGTAATCCCACCACCTTGGGAGGCCAAAGTGGGTGGGTTGCTTGAGGTCAGGAGTTCAAGACCAGCCTGGCCAACGTGGTGAAACCCTGTCTCTACTTAAATAGAAAAATTAGCTGGGTGTGGTGGTGGGTACCTCTAATCCCAGCTACTTGGAAGGCTGAGGCAGAATTGCTTGAACCCAGGAGGTAGAAGTTACAGTGAGCTGAGATCGCGCCACTGCACTCCAGCCTGGGTGACAGAGCAAGACTCCGTTTCAAAAAAAAAAAAATTACTCCAGAGATGATACTTCATCGTACATCGCTAATTTGAAAGACACTCAGGTCATAACTGCTACAGAAGTGACCTAGCTAATGGCAGTTATTGTGCTTTCAGAGAATTTCTACTTACAAGTATTTAACCACCAGCAAATATTTGAGTTCCACTTTTGGTTTAGGTACTGTAAATAATTAAAATCATCTTTTAAAAAGCATATGGATATAAAAGTAAATACTGTATAAAAAACTAAAAACTTTGTGAAACATAAATATAAAAGACAAAAAACAGATTGGGAAAAGTATTTGTGATAAATGTATTAATCCTGTCTGTATTATAGAAGAAATACACGTAGATAGCACAATTGAGATCCCAAAGACTAATATATGCAAAAGTAGGCACAGACTATTCACTGGATATTAAATGCAATCAGAAAACACACAGAATATTCTACACTGCCAACAATCAAATAAATGCACAGAAAAATATTACCAAGGTATTAAATTAGTTATTATTTACAAAAATAAAAAACATTCATCCAAGCCTTACAACCATTTGTCAGGATGTACTCCCAAAGAATAAAATAGTTAAATGTAAAAGAAGAAACCATGAGACCTTTCTAACAAAGACTCAGAATTCAGAAAACGTGAAAGCAAAGGCTGATAAGAGAAATGAAAAACTGGGGATATTTGCTCTTTGTACCACAAAGGGCTAATCTCCCTAGTATTTAAAGAGTGCTTATGAAATGAAGGGAAAAAAATATTAACCCAGTAGCCAAATGGCAAAAGACATGCAAAACTATATCACAGAGAAGGAACTAAACACCTCTTAAACACGAAAAGAGATTCAGCCTCACTCATAAGACAAAGGTATCATTTTTCGCCAAGCATATTGGCAAAAATCTATTAGGTTGGTGCAAAAGTAATTGTGGTTTTTGCCATTAAATTTATTTTGGAGCAAAAACTGCAGTTATTTTTGCACCAAACTGTAATGTAATAAAAGTCATTAACACTCAAAAAAGTAAAATCATGGCATTACTGTCTGTTGGTTTATTCTGATATAAAATAGTAAAAACTGACAGAAAAGGCAAGCAGGTTAAAAATAATAATAAAGGTTATCATGTAGGGCCCCAAGCAAGACTGACTTTATATGTTAAGAGCTGGAAACAATCAGGTTGGTATGGGCAGGCAAGTTTAGGGAAAGCTTTATGAGAAGATGGAATGTATAAACCACAGATCCTGGTTTACCGTCAATGGGATGGTCAAACAAAGATATCCCTAGATTGTTGGTATGTTGCCTTATTAGTTTGTAGAATGTTTTTCTTTTACTTTTACTGGTGTCTATAACTACATGGTTTTATTTATTCATTTACATTACCTGTTTTTAGAACTCAGGAAAAAACACATTTTAGGGAGAAACCATGGACATTTAAACATGAAAGATGTTCACCTTATAGCTTCATCAAAGTAACGCTTCAGAATGTTTATTACATATGGCTTTTCCAAATTCACTATTTTGTTCCTTTTTTGATGACTGTGATGTACACACTTTTCTACTAGAGCAGTCTTATGCTTTACTGCACATATGTCTATTTTATTAGATAGCAAAGAAGTGGCCTTGCTATTGGCCCTTGGACAAACTAGTTCCAGTAATAATAATAAAAGTGAATGATCATATATTTTCTGACATTCTTTCAGTAAACTTATGTCCTTTTTCTACAAATAGATTTAACATTTAAATGTATCTAAATGCAGAGTTAAATTTGGAGGTTTTTGGCAAATATTTGTACGTAAGACCTTCCAGAATCTTAAAATCGCTTATGTAAGTGAAATTCAAATTTTACATTCTTGTATACATTTACTTTTCAAGAAAGTAATTTGTGATTAAAAAAAGAGTTGCATTATCTCTTACTAAACCCGGTAGTGATATTTTTCTTCATAAAAGGTTTACAAGTAAAACCAGTCAAATTAGTGAAAATAAATTCCTTCCCCATATATAGATCATTTTGGTCTGGTCAATAATTCAACTGTCTTAGGTAACAAAACTGTAAAATAAAAACTTTTAAAAAGCAATTTTAAAGATTGTTTCTGGAAAGTAAGTTTTTTAGTTTACATTGAACAGATAGTAATAGGCAAATGTCTCATATTGCAGGCGGCTTTAAAAAAAAAGCAACATATTCTGTTCTAAATATGATTGTCACTGAGTAGAAATCTTGTAATTTACCAGTTTATACATAGAACATTATAGGAGATAGTCTTTTCATTTAGGAGAAGGTCACCATCATTAATTTTACAACTGATGATTTTATAATAGGTCCTTCTGGTTCTTCATGGTCATTATTGAAGTATAATGCATTGAAGATATGGCCTGTACAAAGGCAGAACAGGGATCTTAATTAGAATTCTGACAAGCCCACTCCAATAAAATGATGAGATTATTTGTAATTGATGTCACAATCAATTACCATTTAGTTCATGAGCATTCTAATAGGTCTGGCCTTGGTATTGGCCCCAGGATGTTGCTGAGTGAGTGGCTGCCCTGCTTATGCTGTTATTGAGACATAAGGGCACATTTTCAGTCAGCATCCTAATGACCTGTTTTGAAGTCTATTAAATTAATGACCCTGTCACACTGTTTTGATCTCTTATAACCTCAGTTTGGGGTTTGTATAACAAATTAATATTTGGGAACCATATGATGAAAAAAGATAGGTTTTTAAAAAAGTTGAAACCTTTGATATTTAGTAAAAGTTATTTTATTGTGCAAGAAATAAAAGCAAAAATGCAATATTAGGATTTGTATCTCTTCTATAAAAGAGAACCTTAGGACATTTCTCCCTACCTCTGAATGACATGCTTTTTAATTATAGTACCCAAATTAGGTTTTATCTTTTTTAAAGGGGCTGCATTTCTTCTCTAATTCTAGGTGCCAATGGGTCATGTTTGGTTAGAAGGTGATAATCTACAGAATTCTACAGATTCCAGATACTATGGACCTATTCCATATGGACTAATAAGAGGACGAATCTTCTTTAAGGTACCATTTTCTGCTTAAAATGTAAGGTTTATTTTCTGAGCTAGAAAAAAAGTTTCTCTCAAAATGATCTCTGAAATCTTCAGACTGTCAGTGTACTTAACTGTTGCACTGAATATATTTTATGAACCTGTTGGCTTTAACTTAATAGCCATATGCAGACTTATTCCTCCATTGCCCCGGCTCCCATAAAGATAATAATAAAATTCAAACTACCTTAGCTATAGCCTAAGAAAATTTTAATTTGAATTTCCAAAAATTCAGTTCTCTCTTGTACAACTCTTAAAACCATGTTCACATCCTGTGCAGGGCATATTTTAATAAGCATGTGCAGAAGAATGGTCTGGATTCAAACTGCCTGTAATGTATGGATACCCCAGTTGAGTAGTATGAGTCAGTAGACTTATCGTGAATGTATGATTGTTAGGGAAGATTATTGTTTTCACTGGCCCCTCCTTTTTATCACAGTCAGTGAGGAGAAAAACATACATGAATACATGGAGCTGTTAGATAATTTACCAGATTGTTTACATTTAAACAGATGCCATATTCAAGTACTTAAATCTAAACCCCTTTGGTTAAAAGTATACAGTTAACTCTTATTTACGAGTAGTAAAAGAAAACACAGACCATATATTCACACATATGTATTCACACACCACACACATATAATTTCGTGTACAATGTTTGAATGTTCCAGACTTTGGAGTTTAAACATATATATACATAAGTTTATTTTCTCAAATCTTACTTTGATGTGGAAAATTTTATTCTTGATTGATGAGTAAGGAGAAAGTGTTTATCTGGCATAGAGAAAAGGGACGGATAGCAAAAGGGACTATGATGATACTATAACATTACTTTCACTAATTGTCTTCAACCTCATTTTGGTTTTACAGATTTGGCCTCTGAGTGATTTTGGATTTTTACGTGCCAGCCCTAATGGCCACAGATTTTCTGATGATTAGTAATCATTTATTCTTTTGACTTGATTATTGTCTCCTTTTCATGTGAATTTATTACTCCCGTTGAAACCATGTACTAATAAACTATTTGCTATTCAGTTTTAGTTGTTTTTTATTGTTAAATGTAAAGAATATTCAACACACATTCTGTTAGTTCAAAATATATAGATGAAAATGTAACCCAAAAAGGTCATCTAAATTTTATGATACAAAAATACTTTGGGAGGGGGAACCTGGATGACTACCTCACTTTTGAATTCTTGTTCTTATAGGTGTAATGAAACTAATCTATTCTTCTTAAATACGCCTCATACTTTAGCAGCTACATTTACAAGTCAGAGTAGTAACTATTCGTATTTATAAGTTCAACCTGACAATGCCAGGTTTGATAAAAAGCTGCTAGTCTACATGCTCAGCCCACTCATTTGAAATTAAGTAAAAATGTTTCTATAGGATCCCTTAAAGTTCTTTAAATGAGTTCTGACTTCTATTGTACACAAAATATTAAATACATAGAAAAATGCATCTTTAAGTCATATGCCATCTATAGTTGGCTATAGTCAATAATACTTTATAAAAGTTCATTTCATCAGAGCAGCAGTGCCATGGCTCCATCTTCATAAATATAGGCATTAATACTACATCTTTTTTTTTTTTTTTTTTGAGACAGAGTCTTGCTCTGTAGCCCAGGCTGCAGTGCAGTGGCACAACCTCTGCTCACTGCAGCCTCTCCCTCCTGGGTTCAGGCAATTCTTGTGCCTCAGCCTCCCAAGTAGCTAGGACCAGAGGCACGCACCAACATGACTGGCTAATTTTTTAAAAATTATTTTTAGTAGATATGGGGTTTCACCATGTTGGCCAGGCTGGTCTCGAACTCCTGACCAAAGGTGATCCGCCTGCCTTAGTCTCCCAAAGTGCTGGGATTACAGATGTGAGCCACCATGCCTGGCCCCAGTATTATATCTTAACACTCCAAAATAGAAAGAGAAATAATGCACCAATTTCAAATCATTATTTTTTAAAAAGCTTCTGGCCAGGCACGGTGGCTCACGCCTGCAATCCCAGCACTTTGGGAGGTTGACACGGGTGGATCATTTGAGGCCAGGAGTTCGAGACCAGCCTGGCCAACATGATGAAATCCTGTCTCTACTAACAAAACTTAGGCCAGGCATGGTGACTCACACCTGTAATCCTAGCACTTTGGGAGGTCGAGGCAGGTGGATCACCTGAGGTCAGGAGTTTGAGACCAGCCTGGCCAACATGGTGGAACCCCATCTCTACTAAAAATACAAGAATTAGCTGGGCATGGTGGTGGGCACATGTAATTCAGCTACTCGGAAGGCTAAGGCTGGAGAATCACTTGAATCCAAGAGACGGAGGTTACAGGGACCCGAGATCATGCCACTGCACTCCAGCTGGGGCAATGGAGTGAGACTCTTAGAAAAAGAAATTAAAATTAAAATTAAAAAATAAAGCTTCCATTTCCTAAAT
Organism: Macaca fascicularis; assembly: GCF_037993035.2. NCBI lineage: Eukaryota > Metazoa > Chordata > Mammalia > Primates > Cercopithecidae > Macaca > Macaca fascicularis. The sequence continues at coordinate 34,141,544 of NC_088388.1, forward strand.
TACATTTAAATTTGAAGATGGCAGTGTTTACAAGCTTTGGAAATACAGGGCCAAGATTGGAGTCAACACTTTCTATAGTTGCCACTTTGTCTTCATTAACTTTGAAATAACCTTATGAATATCCATAACCAGCCTTCCTTATGGGAGAACTGGCCTCACATTATTCACAAAGATTATAGGTGTACAACAGGCCTATAACTTTAGCAACTATAAACATTATCTGTTAGATCAGAAACTTATTAACTATAAAGGAATATGGTGATACTGTTGCCCACTCAAAAGAGGAGACATGCTCATATTAAGAAAATTCTTATTTTGTGTCATGGAAAAAAAAAATGGCATCATAAAGTTCTCAGATAGAATTCACCAAATCAAATCTTTTTTTGTGACTTGTAAATATAAATTATAAATACAAATAAATAATTATATTCATTCTCTATTAATCTGAGGTGGTCTCTGCTTGATAATTATATATTTTCTTTGCAAATAATAGGGCTGACAAAAAATCCATTTCCTTGAATGGACAAAGCCCAATGGCCTCTCCTCATCATGTCTCAATACCACAGTTAAAGCATTTCAAGTTGTGAACAATTTTAGTTATAATGAAGCAGTTCTATAATTAATGAACACGTATCACAAGAAATCAGGCTAACTTCTTCTGCTTCATCTTTGGAAACACTGTATTTTCCACCACATCTGCAACTCAGATAAAAAGAGTGATCATCTGCAAAAGAAAACAAAATAATGTTTCAAAGACTTGTAAGTAACTATCTCACTAATACCCTTAAAAGGTGCAGAGTTTATTCCACAGAAATTGTAAAACAAAACAAAGAAGCTCAGTAAAGATAAAATGTATTTAAAGGAGAACTAGATTTCTTGAAAGGGGCAATGTTTATAAAAATTACCTACCAAAGAATCTTTCTCTGTAGAGGAGAGGGATTGAAGCTATGAATTAAAAGTCCAAGGATTTTGGGAGGAGAGGGCATGCTCAGAAGCAACCCATGAAACTTATTTGAAGTTTTCTGTTTTCTTAAAATTCATATAAATTTTACATTTTTTTCAACAATGTATTTGTCTAAAATATTACAGTGAAGGAAAAAGAAAAACAGCCCTACCTGTCTCACTGTTAGGGAAGATGATGCTTTTGCCTGAAGTCTATCCTTTAGAGAAAACCAGACTATTTATCAAGTGCAACATCTGGACACTTCTAGTGTCACACTATTTCAAGAATCTTAAGTCTATAAACACAACACCATGGTTTTTGGTTGTTTTTTTTTTAATCCTGTGGGGTATGTGTGTGTTTCTGTTTGTTTGATTTTTACAAATGACACATGAACCAACAAAATGCTGAAGTGAGATGCCCAAAGGAGGCAATACAGCGCAATACTTAGGCTCCTAATCGTGGAAATTTTAAGTGTGTCATTTTCCTGGGAAGTTAAAATGCTTGTGCCCTTTGACTTAAAAGAATCTCTGATCCATTGGTCATTCCATTTTACTGTCTCTGAGAAGTAACTGTCAAAGGAAAATAACTTATCAATCACATTATTTTACCACCATCATAATTGATTATTAGAAAATAAGTCTCAAAGGACTCATGATTTCATACAATCAAATATCTTCATTCAATTATCAAATTTGATTACATAGATCATATCATATGTAGTTTAAAAAAGCAAAATTCAACTGCCTTCTACCTGCTGTCTTACAAGTTCAGCCTTGGAAAAACTGGCAATTAAATAAGCTAACTTTATGTGTTTTCTTTTTTAATCAGTAAGGAAAATGAATTCATTCACCTAATCCAGCTTTTTTTTCTTTACCACAATGCCTTTGTTCTCCATACAGAAAAATAATTTAATCTTGAATTCAAAATGCAGACATCTTCCCTAAGCCAACATCTACGTACTAGAGCATGTTCTGAAAGTGAATTTTTAAATTATTAAATTGTCTAAAAATGTACATATTCTAACCATTGATTTTCCTAAGCTAAATCTCCCCCTACCCCCTTGTTTTTTTACCACCTCAGTGAACACTGGAAAACAATTTGAGTTGACATGTTCTTGGTAAATGACACAGAGGACACCATGGGCTACTGTGGAGTTTTGTCATAGATGACTCCAAATAATGCTCACTAAAAATTCACATCTTGTAAAAGTTCTGCTTATATTATTATTATACCATCAAGCTTTTAACCAGGTGATAACTTTTACAGAAACCATCATTTTAAATACTCTGAATGAAGGCCAACAAAATGACCAAGCCGTATAACGACTGAGGGTGAAGATTAGCTTCAATATCTGCACAACTCACATATGCCTTTTAAGCATAATAAAAAGGATCATTTCATACTGCCCTTTGATCAGGCAACCAACAATTTGGCTGTGTCTATCCTATAGGGTTTCATGAACTTTTCTCCTGTTTCAGATCTTCACTTTCCATAGCTATTCTGAAAATGATCCTAAAGGGGATCTTTAAACAAATTTTTCCTTTCCTAGTTGATCACACTTTTTATTTAATTTCATCTCCCAAAATTTCTCTTTTTAATTGGGAAAAAAAATCAAAATTCCATGATTTGTTTTTAAATATTCCCACAAGAATAATGGTTTCATGTAGCTCTTGCTCGGTATTTTCTCTCATTAAGATTAGAATTATTTCCATCTTTAGTTATAAAAACCTAAGCGTCTAAGTGCATCCTATACTTTTAAGATTAACTGTATCTGCTTATTACTAATTCATTGGCTATGGGTTGGATTCTTCTATATCTTCTTTACTGTCAAGTTTACTTTAGGGAGTTCCAGGGGCAATAATACATTGATGATAACACTTGATGATTTTTTGTTGTACATTTCCTTCTATATGTTAGCATTTTCACTTGTATCAGAAAGTCCATGTATTTATTGACCGGACAGATGCTTAAGCCACTAATCCATATTATGTTTCTTTTCTTTTTAAAAATTTATATGTGTGTATATATATACACACACACACATATATATATATAAAATTTTTTGTACAGATGTGGTCTTGCTATTTTTTTGCTTTGTTTTGTTTTTATTTTTTATTTTTCCTACTCTCACAATCTGTTCTCAGAGTCTTCCTATGTTGGCCAGGCTGGTCTCAAACTCCTGACCTCTGTGATTCTCCAAACTCAGACTCCCAAAGTGCTGGGATTCCAGGCTCCCAGCCCGTATTCTCATGTTAAATTAAGATCTTAACATTATATTGTTATATATTTAAAAGGGAAAAAAAATTATACAAACCATTTTTCAGTATTTTCACATTATCATATAAAATATATTGCCCATATCAACTATAGCAAGAACTAATTTAATAAGACATTAAACACATACAAACATACATATACATACCAATTGATAAGGAGACAAACTATATTTTCAAAACATATTTAGTCTCCTTGAAGTTTGTATATTTGGCAAAAAATAAAAAGTATATGTGTATATATACATATGTGCATATATATTTTTTTAGTTAGGCAAGTCTCCCTGATAAATGACATGTTCTAGAGTGTCCCTTCCACAAACTAGCAGTGAAAAGTCTGTGTCACTAGTGTATTGTTTTCACAGTATTTCTTCCTGTTTACTCTAATGAGACTGTCACCATCACTAGGAGCCCCAGTTATACAAAACCTCAACTTTACCAGTTATTCACTGAATTTCTACTCTAGGATTTCACTTGAGGGGTTGGGGGCAGAATGGTCCCAGAGGCAAAGACGTGATTCCCTTTCTAAGTTAATATGGCTTGTGACCCACGTCTTAGGGGCACTAAGTTAAGAATTCGCCATTTAAAAAGTAAATTTGGTTTCAGATGGCTCTGTTTTTATCTTCTACCTATCCACACTCATTAGTAGATTTTTATAAACCTTGAGGGAATTTGTACTTCATGCTGCACAATAAGGTTAAAGGGTTAAGAGTATCTAAAGATTCTAGGAAATAGTAAGATTTTCTTCATTTACCTAGAGAAACAAGTAAGTATGGTACTCATGGCTTCCGTTTAGTAAAGGGTGTTTCCCAATTTAATGATGTCTAACCAGAACAATTCAAGGAACCATCAGAAGAATGGGGAAACTACATTGGATTTAAGTTCTAAAATTTTAGTAACAGAAAAGCAAAAAAGACATGACTTCATGTTGCATCAAGGGAAATGGCAGATATTCTTTTCTTCCTACAAGACAATCAGTATGTGAGAGTTTAAAAAAAAAAAAAAAAAAAAAAAAAAAAGCCTCTTAAAAGCCCTGCCCTGACAGTTTATGATTATATATAAAGGGAAAATAAAAATTCTAAGAGGAATTCATCTTGTCAACATTAAAAGGAATGAAAAAAAAAACTATCTTGTTTGACATTATTTACCATATTACAATACTACATAGACAGTAATGCAAAAACTAAAGTAAAAAACACAACAAAAAACTCTTATGAAACTTTATGTTCCTAACATCTAATTAGAATATAAAAATAACTGGAAATGAGTCACATAGAAGGATATCAGTCAATAAATAAAGTTTAGAATTAAACAGAAATACTCCAAACAGAAATACCACATATATATATTGAAAGCCACACTATTATTTCTTTTTAAGATTTCCAAATGTCCAATGAGTTTTTTTTTCTTATAGAAAATTCCTAATTTTTTTAATGTTGTCAAAAGAAAAAAAAAATTCCAACCTTCATTCCAAGACATTTCTTCAAGATATACTTGAGCATCTACTGGTCCTATATTTCTTAGATCATCTTCTGTAAAATATAAAACATGACATTTATTGTAAAGCATGATACTTTAGTTGTAACCTTGAAGAATGCTAAAAAAGGCAACGCCAGCCTGGTCACTACAATTCTAACTTACCTATCACTTAAAAATTTAGCCTAGTACTTTTGACAGTAGTGTTAAAGTAACCTGACTTTAGCTGACTGAAAAATCTAGAACGTACCATTTCTTATACATTTTAAGTCAAAATCAATCCCATTTTTCACAACCATGCAACATGGAAAAGCATGAAGTTAATTCTGGTGATTCTTTGCAATCAACTAGTGACTTCTATTTTGTAAGCAGTAGGGAAATGTATTTTGTTTGTTTGGCTTTTGTCAGATAAACTAGCTAAGAAAGCAGTGTGGAGTTGGATAAAAATAACTATCTGAACCTTAGTTGTAATATTTTACTAACTTTCTAACATTAGGTGTATCGGTTAGTTCATCTCTAACACAGCAGTTATGTCTTCTTTTCTGCTTCAGGAGGTTTGCTGTTGACTGAATTGTGTCCCCCTCCAATTAATATGTTGAAGCCTTAACCCATAATTTGACTGTTCTTAGACATACAGCTTTTAGGAGGTAATTAAGGTTAAATGGAGTCATAAAAGTGGGGTTCTAATCCAGTAGGACTGGTGGCCTTAAAGGGAAGGGATTAGACAGCAATCTCTTTCCACATGCACCCACACATACAGGAAGGAGCATATGAAGGCACAGCAAGAAGGAGGCTGTCTGCAAGCCAGAAAAACAGCCCTCATCAGAAACCGAGTCAACCAGCACCTCGATCTTGGACTTGCTAGCCTCCAGAACTGTGAGAAATACATTTTGTTTATGCCACCCAGTCTATGGTACTTTGTTATGGCAGCTGAGGCAGACTAACAGAAAGGTGTTCTCCATGTCAAATGAGATCAGACTAAAAGTGCTTTAAAAAATACTGCTGTATCCAAATGTAAAAGGCTATTAATCATTTTACATTTGATTGTTTGCAAGAGATTAACTTAAAGGAATATTTATTTCAATATTTCAGTAACCCCACAACACAAATGTATTGTGTTGATGTTCTATTGCTGTTTCCTGGTCCAAAGTTTTTGTTGCAGACTGAAGGTCCGAGGAAGCCTGGAATTCCACCTAAAGTTTGTAACAGGAGCATCTACTCTCTTGCTTAAAACAAGTGTTCTTTGGGTCAAAAATGGCAGCCAAAGATGGGAAGCATTTGTCTTTGTTTTAAAAGGCATGTTATATTTCCTGTATGCTTGTATTGTTCTTCTAGAAGTAAATAATTTAAAAAAAGAAGAAAAAAGAAAAACAAAACAAAAAACCCTACTAAAATCCACTCCCCACCCCAATAAAATTTTCTTTAGCTGTCTCACTAGTCTCTTGTTCACTTGCTGAAAATGCTTCCCTTTGTTCTGTGATGTGAATGCCCTCAATTTAATTATATTTAGTAACTGCCTGTTCAAAATTGATTAGTGAGTTATATAATTTTAAAATAGATAAAAAGGTTATACAATATTGTGAACTCACCATGGTTTTCTATTAAAGTATGTCAGGTATTATGCCACTTCATATTTACTGGGTACCAGTAGTCTATTAGACTGTCCCTAAAATCCAAAGATAAGGATTCTGCCTAGTGGTCAGAGATAGTTCCTCCATCTCTGTATGTCTACTGAATAGCTTATGCAGAATCTATCTGTATGCTAAGTAATTTCTGAACAAAACAATTTAATTCCACACTCTATGTAAAGTACAGTAGGCTATATGCTATTCAGATATTCCTAATTTAAAAAAATTCTATCTAAAATTCTCATGAGTGGGGACAAAAATCTTAATCACATTTTAATTTCTTACTCAGAAGGACCAGGGTTGTTTGCTAGAATTGGGAGATTAAACAGTTTCAGATTTGAGGAATGGGGGTAATAACTGGCACTTAACAAATCCTATTTAGGGGAAAAACAGGTATACATTTCTAACGAAGCCACCTGTATTCCAGGGTATCTTATAGACATTTTAAGAAATTTTGAAATCAATCAAAGCAAATCAGACAAGACAGAAATAATGACAAGATGAATCAGCTTTCTTAATCTAACCTATCTTGAACCCCTGTAATATATTAATTGTACAAAAAGACAATCCATTCATATATATTCCATGATGCCATTTTTTATTTAAAAATAATAAATTAGAAATGACTTGCAAATATAACTGCCAATCTACTGGGAAGCTATTGTTCTTCACACATAGTTACTATTTCATGTGCAACCCTTTCTATTATTCTACCTACTCAAAAAAGTGGCTTTTTCAGTTTTATTACTATGTTTTCTTCATCTCTATGCATAGGAACTTTAGAGTAGCTACCTATCTCTTGGTTGAAAAGTTAGCTTAGACCATATCTCATGGTAAATACGAAAAGAGAATACACAAAAATGGTTAGTACCTTGCCCAAGAGTATATTAAAACATTTTCATATTCTGTGGCTGTTTAAACATCTGTATGTTGACCTGATTATTCAGTACCATGGGCACAAACAGCCTAGGTTCCTGTAGGGATTCTGGTTTTAAAAAACCAGTATCTGACAAAAAATATAACACACTGTATGATTACCCGTTACACAAAATGTAACTGGCAAAACTACCCTATGATGGTGGGGGAAATGAGGAGTTAGTGGTAACTGGAAGAAGTCATAAGAGGCTTTCTGGGTCAGACATTGTGGCTCACGCCTGTAATCCCAGCACTTTGGGAGGCCGAGGCAGGTGGATCACCTGAGGTCAGGAGTTTGAGACCAGCCTGACCAATATGGTGAAACCCCATCTCTACTAAAAATACAAAAATTAGCCAGGCATGGTGGTGTGCACCTGTAGTCCTAGCTACTAGGGAGGCTGAGACGGGAGAAATGCTTGAACCCAGGAGGCAGAGGTTGCAGTGAGCCGAGATCGCACAATTGCACTCCAGCCTGGGTGACACAGTGAGACTCCATCTCAAAAAACAAACAAAAAAAAACAAAACCAGAGGCTTTCTGGTTAAATGGGTGTGTTCACTGTGAAATCCATCAAGCTATACGCTTAGATTTATGCACTTCTCTGTAAGGATTAAATTTTTAAAAGTTTTAAAGGTAGTATGTTGAGACTCTAAGTGGCTACATTTTTAAATAGAAATAAGAAAAGGAGAAAGAAGAAACTCAAGAAGGTGTATATTCTTTGAAAGGATGGTAATCTAACAATTTCTGAAAAAGGCGAGGGGTGATTAACTCAGGGGAAAATTGGATCCCTGGAGAACTGTATAATGAGCAGACGTGGCACACACGAGTAAAAGGTGAATCTAAATGTGGGCGGTGGGGGGTGACCAAGATCCTTTGTTGAGAGGCAGGTGTCCAGGGATGGGGCAACAGCAAATTCCCTCTCCTCAAACCCCACTACAATTACAAAGAAGGAACACAAACAAATCAATGTTTTTTTTCTTTTTAAACAATGATCTCTGCTTGTCCACCATTGTGGTTATAATTAAAAAACTTAATTCTTCCCCATCCTCTAAAGTAACTTACAGGAACCCTGTAATTAGCTTTAATAATTGTCTACTAATCAGGCATGGCATTTTCAAAACAGGTAAGTTAGTTTTCTTTTGTAGTATTACATAAATATTTTTCTCTTGTAATAAAACATTTTAATAGGTATCTAGAAAGGTAAATCCTATCTCCTAAAGTTCCCCTGTTAACATGACACTACTAAAAGGCTTGAGAAAACATAAACTGATTTAGAGAGTGATTTAATTAAATGAACAGATCCAAGATATTAAATTTGGAATTTTTGATATAGAATGGTAGTAAGCATTTTGAAACAAAATACAGCCATTTGGAAATAAAAAGCATTGTCTAGCATGTGGTATACTCTTATAGTGAGTCCAATGATACTAAATGATTGCTGATTCTTTTGAAGTAAATGGGTTCAACTTTTTCTAAGGTATCTAGGAACATTAAGGTCTGTTCATACCCTGTGCTGTGCTCACAAGCTTAGCCAAATATGGAAACAAGAAAAACTTCCAAATCTATTTACATACAGAAGTCAGTACATTATAAAGAGAGGTTCTTGAGAAATCTAATGTTAAAATCAAATAATGTATGTGCTTACTTGAAAAAGAATCTTTCAACCTTTAGAAGTATAGGCCCTTCTGACCTTGTGTTCTATTGGATTTGTCTGACAACAAGAGGTGAAAGAATTCTGTGGCTCCATTGTCTCAACAGTGGGATCTAAGAAAACACTGGCAGGACTCATCAGAGAGGTTTATGAGCCTGCAATTCAAAGAGATTAAAAGGGAAATCTACGGAGATTCTTTCACACTGAAGAATAACATTAAATAACTATTAGCAGCTTGGTTCAGTAAAGCTTACTAGAGCTCTCGCTGGGTCATTCACAACTTTCTAAAAGAGGAAAGGTTTTTTTTCAGCTCCATTTGGGAATCAATAAATATTTCTTACTTCTTACAAGACAATGGAATTCCTGTCTTTTTAAGCTTCCTTCTAATGATAGTAAAATTTCTAAAACAACTCTTTGTTTCATGCCTAAATTACACATCCTAATCCCAGGAAACCTTTTCTATCTGTAGTTACAATTTAAAAAATAAAGTAAAAATAAAAAATAAATAACAGCAACAAAAAACTACAGGGGAGAGAAATTTAACTTTATTCATTATGGCAGAGATATTTCAAAGTCTTATTCAACCCCATACTGGCCAAAAGATCAAGTCCACCTGCAGCTCTGTCCATATTATTCATGTGTGGCAGTGCCACGTTATTCACATGATCACCACATCCCCACAATGCTCTCATTTAGCAATTAGTCCACTGTGTTTATTTTTATGCCATTTCAAGTGTTTAAAGTTTATTTCACACTTAAAGACATTGGTGTGTAAGTTAAAAATAAATAGCAGTTTTTCCTTTAGGTCTAATTGAGTATCTTGCTGTCTTAAAACCAAGTAATTTAATTTTAAACCATCACCTCATTCTTAAAGAACACTTCACTATGCATAATTAAATTTTTTATGTAGGAAGTAACTTGAACATAATCAGTTTCCCTGTCTTTAACATGTCTCTGCTCTTGAAAAATTCTCTACCTTGATAAGAGATTGAGAAACAGGCAACATTTAATTTGAAGCCTGTTCTTTAAGTCATAAACCCTATAATCCTTTCCCAGATGAATCTGAAGAGTCATTATTACAAGGCTTTCCACACTGAAGAAAAACTACAAACTTGGAACCTGCTTATGAACTTGAATAACTGTGGAGATTTTATAAACTGTAGGTAAACCCAGTGTTCACTGAAGGTACCAAATGAAGCCCAGAAACTGATTTCCTTCTGCTTCACTAGAAAACACGTAAAAGAGCAGCAGCAGGCCTGGTCTCTTGTTCTGACCCTCAAATATCACTCGTACGTGACTATCTGGAACTACAAATAGTAGATTGTACACAACTCATACAAAATAGTGACTGAGAAAAAATGGCTTTGAATTCCCCTCAATCAACTACTTTATGTGACCTTAGTCAAATTACTAAACCTGAAAAACAGATATTCTCTGAAAAACGGGTATTAATATCTTCCTCACAAGGTTGTTAAACAATGTTTAAAAGAACTACCACAGTTAATAAATGCTTAACCACAGTTAATAAATGCTTAATAAAAATGACAGTTATTTTTAAACTACTGTTATCTCTCAGTGTTTGTGTTGAACTATCTATACCAGACCATAAGAAAATGACTAAAAACCAATCCATTATTAGCAGGACAAAAATACCTCAAGTACCACAGTGTAGGAAAGCAACTCTTGACTTTGGATTTATAAGTGTTGAAGTCTGATGTACTTTGCTATTGTATGACTCATTTTTATCAAAGTCACAGCCTATATAATTATTCAGCCCTTCCAAAACATCAAACATAGAACCAAATGATAGGAACCAGATGAAAAAAAGTTCAAAATAATTCTGTGGTTTTAGTTCAGAGGGCACAAATGATGATGGATTAGAGTATCAGAAGGCTCTGGTGGGTGGTAGGGAGTTGGGGGTAGGGGAGATGGAAGGACCCAAGTTGAACCTTGAACAAAGAATAAGAATCAGAACAGGAGGGTGGTTCTGATTAATAACAAACAGTATAAACAGATGTGTGTCTGGGAGCCCCTAAATGGACCAGGGGACAAAATTCACATTAGGTTTGAAATAGGTAATAAGTCGGAAAAAATAGCAGGGACAAGCTTAAAAGCTTCTGTCCCATTTAAATTCCAAGTGAATGGGTAGGTGTTATTTTGGGAGGGTGCAGAGTTATAAATGTTCTTAAATAGAGGTGTGAGAATAAAGAAAGCTGCTAGATCAATCAAAATGTAAAGTACTGTGGGAGAAGGCAGTAAGAGAATGGAAGGCCAATTAGCGGATATGGAAATAATCTGGGTATGCTTTATAATCTGGGGATGGACTACTGTGGTAGCTGTGAGAATAAAAGCTCACACAGGGGAAACAACATTAAAAAAGAACAAATGTCAACTGGCATTTCTGATTCATTGACTGTAACCAGAGCAAAGTAGAAGTAAACAGAATGTAATATGAAACCAAGGTTGAGGAAAAAATAAGAAAGGTGACTCAGTCAGTCTTGATTTTGGACCCACTGATTTCAATTGGGTCAAGTAACCAAGTGGAAGTTGGGAGAGAGGTTAAAGTTGGAAACAAAACTTCCTAAAATTTTAGACTTCTCCATTATTAAATCAGAACTCTCAAGTCTGTTCAAGTGTCCCAGAATTATAACTATAATCTTGCCCATAGGTTTCTATAGCATTATTTGAAAGTAGACAAACTTTTACTCAAAACCAATGAAAAATGATCCTAAAATACATTTTCATTGCACAAACAGTTATTTGCATTCAAGTAAAGGTAGCAAGTAGTGTGAGTAGTCATCTTGCAACAAGTAAGTTGGGGCGAGGGAACCTGCACAGAAAGTTTTATCTATACTGTCTTCTCCCACTCAAGATAAAGCCAGTCCCCAACTGTCGAGATGGATTTTCTGCATCATTTCACATACTTATTTTTCTCAGAAATGGTCACCAAAAAAACATACCCCCGATGCTTATCTTCCACGTTTTACCTGAAGCAAATTTTTACAACCAATTTTGAAATTCCTAAAATCAAATGGAAATATTATGACCATAAATGGACCCTAATCTCACTAATTCAAGTATTTTGTAAGGGTCAGCTTTAGGACACAATTTCACAAATATCCACTGGCCTTAAGTTATTATTCCTAACAGTTAACCAAAATTTATATTATCTACATATTTCCCTCTTACGGAGTTTCTATAACATTAACATGCTTTTCAGGAAGGATTCTTATTTTGAGTTTAAGAAATTACATGTTGACTTATCTGACACATGTTGGTGGGGTTTTAAGGTATGTTCCTCATTTGTTTTAAGATTTGCTTATCTTCCATTCCATTTATTTGCTTATCTTTCCAAATATTTATCATAATAAAGGGATGGAGTAAATTGTGTAATACAAACCAGAAATGACCTCTTGTATCTACCTAAGCAGAGCAGCTGATTAGCTTTGAGCAAAGGCACACTCACTTTACAATATCTGGCCCAATCCCCTCTGAGCCACGCTGTTTTGGGTATCCAATTATGTAGAGTGAAGGTTCCACCTTACCAAAATAATTCACTAACAGAGTACTAAGATATATCCTAATATAAAATAATGTATCAGCAAGGATTCCAAACACAATCTACTCTTTTAAACATTATTTAATCTGATTAACTGTATTTGAAGGTTTGCTACTCTTCAGATCACAGAGAAGTACTTAACTCATAAGCTGTGTCACTCTATAGAGCCACTAAGACATCAGGGATCTGTGACTTTCACATTACAAAGCTACTGAATCATGACAACCATTATTTTCCCATGATATAATTCTGATGTGTTTTTAATGTGCTTAATATATAAGGACCACTCCCCACAAGATTTACAAAGGCAGCGAAATCTACTCAACAGGTATTATTCATGTGAACATTTTATAAATCCTGAAAGGGTTTTCCAAAGTGCTCATCTGGTTGAAATGCAAAGCCTAATCTTAAATAACTACATGCCTTTCTGGGGAACACTGGAAGCAGCCTTTGGAGGCATCCTCAGAAGCAATAAGGTAAATATGCCAACTAGAACTAATTGATTAAATTCACTAGTTAACATTACTTTCAAAATGTATAATCTCTGGGAACTAATTATTACTCATCTTTTTCTTAAATTTACTTTTCTTCAGCCTGGCCAACATTACCCTAAAATGTCAACTAAGCATATAGAAGTAGGAATGAGGGAGAAAAAAACATACGTGCAATACTTTAGGTTATCTGCCCTGGAGTATTACTTCTTCTTTATTGGAAAGAACACATTTGATCATTTCTTTTGAGAAGCAAAGAAATACGGATGTCAAGTGTCCCTTTAAATTATCTTTTAGATAAATATGGCTGTGGGCGATATTGATGAGGCTTTCCTTAAGACAGAGCACCAACATGGAGCTGTGAAACATGAGAAAGCATTCAAGATCAGCTAATAAAGCATTTCCTACCTCCTTCTCAAGTATTACAGAGCTCAATTTTATTTTACACTGCAAGTTAATGGTGGGCAGGAAACAAACATATTTAAAGCACACCCTATGAAAAGAAAGGTTTACAATGAACTATCACCACACGTAAAAAGAGTTCTGTATAACAAAGCTATTTCCATGTCTCCAGGGGGTGACACAGGAAAAAAGAGTGCTTTGACCTGGTTATAACAAACTCTCTCTCTCAGTAACCTATCCTGGTCTTTAACAAATTATTACTCTCAAAGGTTTTGCTTCCAGCAAACCTAAATCATCACTGTTAGAGAAGTTCAAGTTCATTTCCTTTTTTTTGAGGAGTCATTTTACTGAAGCTGAGTCAAGAAGAAAAAATTAATAAGAGTATTCAAAAGAAGTAACAATATGAAAGTAGGTTTATTGCAAGAGTTTTGAAAAATAGCTCTGGTATGAAAGGCTTAAAAATAGCAATTATATTTGGATACTCTTCTTACCTAAACAGTAAGTCAATCTCCATTTAAAATGGAAACAAAGTCATCTCAGTATCTGGAGCCTCTGGTAAAGGAGGAAATACTTAGTACTTAAATCTGAGGTACTAAAGTGTCACGAAAAGCTGTCCTTCTAGAACAGCTAAATTCAGTAATATGCTGCCTGAAAAACTTGCAGAGCAAACTGATATTTTATAAATTCCAAACTATTTATCTGAATCATGAATCAGGTCCAACTCGCACAGTATTTAGTTGGTCTAAACTTCATTGTGACCTCATCTATGACCTACAGGAGTACCCTGTGACACAGCAGGCCACAGGTGCTTCCATTAAGAGCTTAAAAGTAGGACTCAAAGCTCAAAAGAAATCCACAGTTCTAAGGACCTTTCAAAGACAATGAAAAAGTCATGAATATGGTGATTATTTGTCTTCTGACATCTTTCAAACCTTCCTTCATGCAATTCTATGCTCACTTTTAACCTGGTTTCCTATTTCTTTCTGTTTCTGGCCTACCCCACCCTGTAGCTTCTTGAGAAAATATTTTTATGATTCGTGATCCCTCCCTACCTCTTTCTCTTTAGAAAGCAGGCTTCTAGTCGACTTCACTAATATGTTCTTAATAGTACATAGGCTGTGCAGTGGCAAAAATGTAGAGTGACATTGAAAGTATATACCCTATACTCTTTAGGGTACAATGTTGTGTGAATTATTCTTATCTCAAGCAAACTGGCATCTGATATACTGGAGACTAGTAAAGATGTGCAAAAACACATGAAAGAATCATCATCTCCAGTAGAGTGTAGTGGCTTTAGGAACATAGATTTCTAACACACAACACATTCATGTGCATTAGTTTCAATTCTTTCATAGAAATTATGTGAACCAAGGTTAAAAAGACACCTACGGGTAGAACTTATCAAATGAAGCCATTTCTACATTCTTTTGCAAGAAGTACAAACACACTTAAAAAATAAATACATTAGACAGATGTTCATTATGCACCCAGCAAAAGAACCCAATATTCAAGCCATTTTTGAAAATTAATCCAAATTATTTGCAAAAGTACACTCATCAGGTTCTTAATATTTAAGAAAAAATTAAGCTCATCAGTCTTTTAAAAAGTAGTACGGCCTTAGAGCTGATTAGTACTATAAATAAGTCACTCTTACAAACAAATACTCCAGTACATAAACAGTTCAAGTCTTTCCACACAAAAGTATCACACACAGCCTTTAAGAAACAATTTTTTTTGGTAGAAATCCCTCTGAAAATAAATAGGGATGTCTTGCAAATGTCACTGGCTTCATCTTATAATGCTGTGTTTTAAAAATAAAGGCTTGCTTCTCAAATCAAATTTTGATAACCTTAGTGCTAACAAAGCCTCAAAATCATCTTGTGAGATCTGATGGTGTGCTACTGTAGGGCATGGGAGGGGATTCAATAAGCAACTACAGAGACAGTCAGCTTTTATCAACACATCCTAGTCAATGCTGAGCCTGATGTGCTATTGGAGAGAGCGATTGAGTGTTTTCCCCTCGGGCTGTAACTGATTATTGACTCCTCCCATTAGCATGTGGAGCGCATATTGAAGGTTCAAACACAAGGCTGAGGGACTCCTGTCCCTAGGCCAGTGCTGAAAGACAGCCTATCACTTTGTGTAACTGCAGTCCATGTGTGACAAACCTGACCTACATTTCTCTCTTTCTTTCTCACAACAGCTTGTCACTGTTTTAAGAAGCTATTTTCTAAAAAGCATAAAAGAAATGACTTTTAAAATTGCTTAGGTAATCTGCATTCCTAAAATATCATTTATACCAATCATAAGGAATAGTTTATCCTGAAGATAATCATGAAACTCAGCCTAAAATGAGCTCAAAGATAGCAGAGTGCTTTATTATGTCATCTTATATATAGTATCTTCATTTGGATTATCATTTATACTGTATAGTCTTCAAAGTACTATAATTAAAATAGTAATCCATACATATTTATTTAAAAAGAAGTTTTTATACACATAAAGCATATTAATTAGGAATGTGTAATTAAACAGTTTTCAAATGTAAAAAAAATAGCTTTCAAGGCTTCACAAGAAGCCACATCCTAGTAGTTTTCTTAACTTCTCAATGGATACACAATAATCACTGCTAATAATAGGGCATAATTAAAAACAGTGATGGAGGGGAGGAATAAAGGCAACAACACTTGGAACACATGCTGGAAAATGCTCCCCAGGAACGGCTGCAGAGTGTGCTTCTAAGAGTTGCCGATGTGCTGTGGCTCCTCAACACAAGTACCTACCACACCGCTGCAAGTCATACTCTCTTTTTGTCTCTTCATTTCCTAGAATTTTCCATGCTTGATCAATTTCGATGAACTTCTGTACACATTCCTCCACTGTTCCTGCTGATACATCTGTACTTTGTTTATCTGGATGATACTGCCAATCAAAAATAAGGGTGGGAGGGAGTGAGTAGAGAGAGCTGAGGGGGTTACATTTAAAAAAAATTGTAAATCTGAGCTTTAGTTAAGAAGGTAATGAGAAGATGAAAACTAAATGCCAAGGCAATGAGACAACAGTGTTGGACACAGGAGACAACTGCCAGGTTAATTAGACCACTGGAGTAGCTATAAATCCACCAGTGACATGATCTGTCACAACGTGCAAAGACAGCATTTTCTGGATAATTTGTTCATGGAATCCTTGGTCTCATGGACAATTTACCTAGAGAGGATGACTAACACAAATAGCAACAGGTATGCGCAGACGAGCAGGACAAGAAACAGGAAGAGCACAAACTAGGCAGAGTATGAAGCTTTCCTTACACAATGTGCTTACCTATAGATAGCATTATACAATGGACCACTAGGTCTTTTTTATGAAATTATACAATCATAATTTTAAATAAAAATATATCTAATTATAAACATGACAACTTTCATCTTCTTCCTCAGCCCTGAAGATTATAAAGTTATAAATCCCCAAGCATACATTTTTATTAAAAACTCGTTATTCTAGGCCAGATTTGTAAGAAATAACTTTAAAGAACTCAAACACTTAGATGTAAATTAATTCATTAAAGAATCTTTCTTACGTGAATTTTCTAAAAAGTCTAAAAATTTTTGTTTTCAATATGCAGTAATTTCTTTATACTACTAGGTCAAAAACAGGAAGCTTTATGCCAATTCATAAATTCTCAAATGCTGATGTACATGTAGCTCACTAAATAGTTATCCAGTAGGATCACTTATCACTTCTCCTATCTCCTTCCTTCCTTTTCTTCTATGTTCTCTGTGATTCTCCCTTTTCTTTTCATCTAACAGTTCTGAAAGGATCAATATGTCATTTGCTTTTCAGCAATCTCCCAACAAATGGGAAAAGATTATATAAATTTAGAGACATTTCAGTGAAACAATCTGGGGGTAACAATAGCACATATTCAGATATGTAAATTTTCTTACTTTCAAGTAAATAAGGAACTCCCAGCCTGTATGATGCTTACCAGGTTCTTCTGTGAAACCAAATATCAGAATAGCATTTGCTGTGCTAGAGAGGATCCTTAGTGGTGTGTAGAAAATGAATCTATCGTTAAAAGATAGTATTTATCCAATAATTACTTCGACAGTTTTATACTTTAATTTTAAAAAGTCAACTTAGGAATGTCCTTTTAATGCAGAATACTTTTTTTTAAATGTCTTACTCTTTTTCCAAGTTTTTACAATAAAACAGGCAAATAACCATATGTACATTTCATGACTCATCAGTGTGGTTGGTTCATATATTCCTCAATTAATGGTACAATAATTTCAATTATTTCATTGACTGCCTTGCAGACATTATCAGGAGCACAAAAAAAAATTGCAAGTACCATGTCATTTATTATCTAAATTGCTAAGGCCAAAGTCACTCAGTAAGTTGTGTCAAGTACCATGAAGCAAAATGTCTTCAATTCTCAATCTAGAATTTGTAAAGTATGTAAGTTTTAATTAAATCACAGACTATTTTAAAAATAGATTCATCGGCGGGCGCCTGTAGTCCCAGCTACTTGGGAGGCTGAGGCAGGAGAATGGCGTGAACCCGGGAGGCGGAGCTTGCAGTGAGCCGAGATACCACTGCACTCCAGCCTGGGCGACTAAGCGAGACTCTGTCTCAAAAAAAAAAAAAAAAAAAAAAAAAAAAAAAAAAAATAGATTCATTTTCAGGATGAACTTCTCCACACTGCTGAAGATGCTCTCTAGCACAGCAAACGCTATTCTGGTATTTGGTTACACAGAACAACCTGGTAAACATTATACGGGCTGGGAGAAAGATTCTAGGGCAGACAACGAGGAATAGGCTTCCATTTTCCCTTTGGCAAACTACTTCTCTTCCTATTAAATCTATCAGTTATCAACATTTAGATATTTAAACTAATGTAAGTACTGAAGAAAAGGAAACTAAGGTTTTATTGTTTCATGTTCTTTGCCCGTGATTTATTAAATGATGCTCATAAAAGTTATTTCTATACTGAGGTTTTGGCAATCTCTAAAGTTGGGATATTCAAGCAATATCCCTAAGCCAAAGTGGAGTTGGCTGCATTAAAGTTCTCTAGCTGACCCATTCCTCTAACACTACACAAAGGTTTGTCTAACAAGCTTAGTATAACTAAATGTTATTATATGTAACATATTCAAATAAGCCATGATACATTTATGATACATTTACATGGGAAAACTCTTAATTTCAGTATGTCACAAGCATTAAGGCCCTGGAGAACTTGTTCTAAATTTGTAGCTACAGAGTAGGAGTAAAGATCAACAGGTAGGTAATTTCTCATGGGCCAATAAAGGAAGTCTACTTGGTACAATGAATAGAAGAGGTTAGGCCTGATCATGTACAAGTCTAACCAAGAAAGCCCTATAAAACCAGGAATTAATTCCTGGATGCCCTAAACTAAAAAATACTACTAAATTTTATTATGAGTCACAAATCAGTTCTATGATAGTGAAAGGACAATTCAATCTCTTTCCCTAATTTGGTATTTTTCTGATTAGTAACTGAAACAAGGGGCTCACCATCTGAGGCTTTAAGTCTATTCAGATTCCATGACATTTATTTAATGGGTACACTCCATTAAAAAATTACAAATATAGCAAGAAAATAAGTATATAATTTGGGATGCTTTAAAGCCTTAGTCCAATGTGTTTTGACAGCAACTTTCAGAGCAAAGTGAAGGTCTAAGAAAAGGAATAACTGTCTGTGGTAGGCTGATAATGGCCCCCAAATATATCACGTCCCACTATCTGGTACCTGTAAATGTTACTTTATTTGGAAAAAGGAAGTTCACAGATATGATTACATTGTAGTTCATGAAATGGGAAGATTTTGCTGGATTATCTGGTTGGACCCTAAATGTATTCAAAGTGTTCTTAGAAGAAAGAGGCAGAGAGAGAGCTGACACACAGAAGAGAAGGTGATGTGAAGACAGTGCAGAGAGAGGTCTGAAATGCTGCCCTTGAAGACTGGAGTAAAGTGGCCACAAGCCAAGGAATGCCTGCAGCCTCCAGAAGCTGGAAAAGACAAGCAATGGATTCTCCATCAGATCCTCCAGAGGGAGTGCAGCGCTGCCAACACTTTGAACTCAGCCTGGTTATAATTATTTTGGACTTCTTCAGAACTAGAAAAGAATAAATATTTGAAACCACCCAAGTTTCTGATAGTTTGCTTTTACAGCTATGAGAAATTAAAACCCAGTCCAAATATATCTATGATTTACAATTGGAATGCAAGACACTAGAATGTGTTAAGTAGAAGTTTTAATTACAAGGGCTACTCATAAAATGGTGTCATTACACACATTCTTAAAAATATGAAATTTTTCTCTATTGCCAATGGGAAAACAAGCCCCTAATCCTAGGTTTAAAGGGTTTCTGATCTCAAAGTGTATGTTAATTTTGTTCCTACTATTTCTAAATCTGAGCTATCCTGTGGAAGGTAGACTCATTATGACCCTAAAAGACCACAGTCATTTTCCTTCTGTTGTCAAATCTTATTTCTTGCCCTTAACTTCTTTTACTCTCCACTAGCCAAAAACCTTCCTACTCTTGAGAGCCCAAAGCTAGTCCCAATTCATTCATTCACTTATCAAATAAAAGACAGATGTAATCTAAAGCACTGTATATTCTAGGGGCTTACTATCTAATTAAGGAACCAGACACAGCCATTAAAAAAAAAAAAAAAAAAAAGCATGGACTTCCTTATAGTCTCAAAAAATGCCAGCTGAATCAAACAGGGAGCTCTGAGGACAACAACATTCATCAATCAAGTAGAGAGAATCCTGATACCCCTTAATTAACAGAATAGGTCTGTTATAAATTTAATGTTGCAAAGTGAATTTATTTTAACTGACTTCCATGTTCTTTCAGTACTAAACTGAAATGCATTTTGCTGGAGTTGAAAAACTTAGTGTCTTGGAAGCAACAGACTCAAAATTAACAAATCAGCAAATCCTGCAACAAACAGAGAAGAAAATTTTAAGAAATTTTCATTAATAACAGCACAAAAAATGCTTTGGAATAAGCCAAATAGAGTATATGTAAGACTTCTACACTGAGAAGCACAAAGCACCACTAAGAGAAATCAAAGGCCTAAACAAATGGAAGAAGTAACATGTTCATGGATGGGAAGCTGCTTGTCCATTTTCCCTAAACTGATATATTAATGCAATCCCTATCAAAATTTCAGCAGTAATCAACACTGTAGTACCCGCATAAAGCATAAAGATCGCCGAGAAACAGACCATACATATATGGTCAATTGACTTTCAAAAAAGCTGCTAGAGCAACTCAATGAGGAAAGGAAAGTATGTAACGAATGGTTTCTAAACAACTGGATATCGGGGAAAAAAATAACCTCAATCCCTCTTATTCCATAAACCAAAATTAATTCAGAATGAATTATACATGTAAAAGTAATCCATAAAGGCAACGCAAGGGAATATCTTTGCCACTTAGGGTAGGCAAAGAGTGCTTTGACAGAAAATAAAAAGCATAAACTGTGTAACACAAAATTGATAAACTGAACATCGAATTTTAAAACTTTCTGCTCATCAAAATACCACTAAGAAAATGAATAAACAAGCCATAGACTGGGAGAAAATACTGGCTGCATATGTTTCTAAAAAAGGACTTGTATCAGAATACATGAATAAAAACCTATAAATAAATGATAAAAAGACAAAACTAATTAAAAACCAGATGAATAAAATTGAACAGATACTTTTTCAAAGAAAACTGATGAACAATGTGTACATGAACTTTTTTATTAGTTATTAGGAAATAACTTAAACTTTTTTATTAGTTATTAGGAAAATGCAAATTAAAATCACAATGAGATATTATTACATACCTAAAAGAATGGCTAAAATAAAAATGACTGCCTGGGTGTGGTGGCTCATGCCTGTAATCCCAGCACTTTGCGAGGCCAAGGCGGGCAGATCACCTGAGGTCAGGAATTTGAGACTAGCTTGGACAACGTGGTGAAACCCAGTCTTTACTAAAAATACAAAAATTAGCCAGGTGCGGTGGCACGCACCTGTAGTCCCAGCTACCCAGGAGGCAGAGGCACAAGAATTGCTTGAACAGGGGAGGTAGAGGTTGCAGTGAGTGGAAATCGTGCCACTGCACTCCAGCCTGAGGGACAGAGCAAGCCTCTGTCTCAAAAAAAAAAAAAAAAAAAAAGAGAGAAAGAAGAAAAAAGAAAAAAAAATACTGATAACACCAAGTGTTGATAAGATATGAAATAACCAGAATTCTCATATACTGCTGAGAGGAAACAATTTGGCAATTGCTTATAAAGTTACATATACATCTACTCTATGATCAATAAAAATGAAAATCAGAAATCTACAAAGAGATTCATAAAAGAATAGATTAACAGTCTTATTCATAACAGTCTTATTAAAAAACTGGAACCATAAATGTGTATCAACTGCAGAATAGGTAAATACCTTTCATTAAATCCATAAAAAAGAAATATTACTCAACAATTAAAAAAGAACAAATCATGACACACTCAATAACATAAATGAAAATCTAGAATATCTGTTAAGTAAAAGAAGAAAGAATAAAAAGTACATACTGTATGATTACATGAACATGAAATCCCAATTTAGGTACATTTAATCTGTGGTGATAGAAACCAGAAAGTCGGTTTCCAGGTAAGAATAGGTAGTGGAAATTAAGAAAGAGGGGCATGAGGGAACTTGCTGGAGGAACAGAAATGTTCTATATCTTATTTGGGGTGGTGTTTACATGATATCAAACTCACCAAACTTAACACTTAAGATCTGTGCATTTTTCGTTTTATGTTGACAATATCTCAATAGAAAAACATCTTCAGACATGTTTAAATTTTTTAAAAAGAATTTAGCAAATCTTTCTAAACCATAAAGGATAAATAAGGAATTTCTTCCAATATTAATAGAAAGATAAGTACAACAAAAAACACAGAAAATTAATGAAAAAATTAATATGAATTAGTGAAAAGCTTGAATTACACATTAGTTTATGGAAATTGTTTTATTACTTTCAAGCACATTTGCCAACTTTAATAACTTCAAAACATTTTAAAAGACTAAGCATTGCTGAGTAGAAACCCGAAGTGCATCCAAAATTAAAATACCATAAATATGTCACAATATTAAAAATACTGAGAGTGATAGTATCTGTGTGATTCTTCATTATACAAAGACATCTATTTCCAAAATTTCAGTAAACTGCTATTTTTTTAATTAATTAATTATTATTATTATACTTTAAGTTCTAGGGTACATGTGCATAACGTGCAGGTTTGTTACATATGTATACTTGTGCCATGCTGGTGTGCACTCTGAAATGACTTGACACCTATAACTGTATGATCTAAGTAATTTCCTCATATTTGGGGGAAACTTTTCAATTACATAAACTTAAATTCTTTAAATTACCATATCATTCATTGAGAATAGGAAAAACTACCACAAAAGTAGATTAAGAAACTCTCTTGATACAAAAATAGGGGATCATACATGGTACTACAAAAGAAATACAGGAACTGATAAAATATTCCATCAGGATTGGTATGTGTTATCTGTTTTCTGACTATTTCAAGGATAAGTAACACTTTTAGTTATGAAATCTTAATTCTCATCAGCTGAGATTTTTTGGCAATGGGCTGTCCAATATGAAATATTTTATTTTGATTTCAAACACTCTCTACATATTAAGTCTAAGTGCTTTCTAAATTACTAATTCTAGAGTGACTGTCACAATGTGTCACCTCAGTGCTACTCAAAATGTGGTCCTCAGAACTGCAGCATCAGCATCATCAGAGAGCTTGTTACAAATATCAATTCTTGGGCCTCACCTCAAATCTTCAGAGGGAGGATTCCAGAATCTGTGTTTCACCAAGCTCTCCAAGCAACTGTTACGCGTGCTAAAATTTGAGAAGCACACTGTTAGCCTTGACTGCTTAAACATGGAATTCATGGGCAAGTCAGAAGATAAGTGCTTTGCAAAAATGTTCCTGTGACAGACGCGTCCTTCCAAGTACGTACACCAAAAAGAGGGGAAAAAAATCCATTAACCTAGAACACCACAATGAAAACTACAACGTGTTTCAAGTCAAAAATTTTTTGATATTTGATACCTTCCATTCACTAATCATAAATGTCAACTTATTCATTCCATTGTTTGTACTAACACCATATGATGTCACAGATGAAGACACTGATGAAATCTGAACAATATGCCAGTGGTAGTTTAATCTGTTGACTTTTTTTTTTTTTTAAAGAGGGGGCATAATTTGTATCAGGCTTCACCTTAACACTAATGATGATATCCACTGATAAGTTTACACAGAAACAAATGTTTTTCCACTAAGAAATGAAGCACGTAAAATTATGAAAATAGCATCATACAATGCAGTGTGAAAATTCTACCAACTTCTAAAAGGTTTTAGTGAAAATTTTTTTAATATATATATATTTTTTGAGATGGGATCTCTCTGTGTCATCTGGGCTGGAGTGTAATGGAGTGATCCTGGCTCACTGCAACCTCTGCCTCCCAGGATCAAGCGATCCTCCCACCTCAGCCTCCCGGGTAGCTGGCTAATTTTTGTATTTTTTGTAGAGACGAGGTTTCCATATTGCCCAGGCTGGTCTCCAACTCTAGGACTCAAGTAATCCATCCACCTTGTGAAAATTACATATTCATTAGCTCCAAATGATATTTTCTGTTGGCTACACAACATATAAAGTTGAAATGAAATGATATTTCTTTACAGTAAACACATAAGAGTTTTATGGTAAACTGTCTACATACATTAATCCTTTAGTACACACTTGTGATTGTGCTGTTTTGATATATAAAATATAAACTATATATAAGAAGTAACAATAAACCATGAAAAGGACTCTGGGCAAATCTGATTACACAAAAATCCCCAAATAGGCTAATATTACTTGATTTATCAATGTGGCAATTGAGGTTTCCTCTACGTATTAATAGATGAGTTTTAGTACCATCAATAGGATGCTAGCTCTCTATCTCTAGCTTCAAACTTTCTTGAATTCTAGAACCAAAGTTTGAAATACTTTCTGGAAGCTTTCTTGTCAGCACAATAAGTTTAATATATTCGATATCCAATATATTATCCAGACACTAAAATTTGTTTCTCCTCTTGCTGAATTCCTTGCTCTGTTAAAAAATAACTCCGTTAAAAAATAACTCCATGCTCAATAAATGCTAAATGAATGGATGAGGGGAAAAATTTTCCTAATAATCCAGACTATCAATATTAGGGTAACCCCTCTTTCCCTCCTCCCATGAACTGCCAAATCTATAGATTCTACTTACATAATTTACTTTCTATTCTCAATATCAACCCTAGTTCAGACCATTAGCTCCTACCTAGTCCCCAGCAATCATCTTCTAACAGCTTTCCAATCCATCTTACCTGCTTCATAGTCACTCATCTTAACATAACTCTGACCATGTCATTCCCCAGCTCATAAATTTTAAATGGCCAACTAATGCATAATGAATTACAGTGAAACTCTTTATCCTTAAAAGTAAAGTACTACAATAGAGAACCACAACCGACACAACAAAACAAGAGAATTTTAGACCAATATCCCTGATGAACATCAACGCAAAAATCCTCAATAAAATACGGGCAAACCGAATCCAGCAGCACATCAAAAAACTTATCCACCATGATCAAGTGGGCTTCATCCCTGAGATGCAAGGCTGGTTCAACATACGCAAATCAATAAATGTAATCCAGCATATAAACAGAACCAAAGACAAAAACCACATGATTATCTCAATAGATGCAGAAAAGGCCTTTGACAAAATTCAACAGCCCTTCATGCTAAAAACTCTCAATAAATTCGGTATTGATGGAACGTATCTCAAAATAATAAGAGCTATTCATAACGAACCCACAGCCAATGTCACACTGAATGGGCAAAAACTGGAAGCATTCCCCTTAAAAACTGGCACAAGACAGGGATGCCCTCTCTCACCACTCCTATTTGACAAAGTGTTGGAAATTCTGGCCAGTGCAATCAGGCAAGAGAAAGAAACAAAGGGTATTCAATTAGGAAAAGAGGAAGTCAGATTGTCCCTGTTTGCAGATGACATAATTGTCTATTTAGAAAGCCCCATTGTGTCAGCCCAAAATCTCCTCAAGCTGATAAGCAACTTCAGCAAAGTCTCAGCGTACAAAATCAATGTGCAAAAATCAGAAGCATTCTTATACACCAGTAACAGACAAACAGAGAGCCAAATCATGAATGAACTCCCATTCACAATAGCTTCAAAGAGAATAAAATACCTAAGAATCCAACTTACAAGAGATGAGAAGCACCTCTTCAAGGAGAACTACAAACCACTGCTCAGTGAAATAAAAGAGGACACAAACAAATGGAAGAACATACCATGCTCATGGATAGGAAGAATCAATATCATGAAAATGGCCATACTGCCCAAGGTAGTTTATAGATCCAATGCCATCCTCATTAAGCTACCAATGAGTTTCTTCACAGAATTGGAAAAAACTACTTTAAAGTTCATATGGAACCAAAAAAGACCCCGCATTGCCAAGACAATCCTAAATCAAAAGAACAAAGCTGGAGGCATCACGCTACCTGACTTCAAACTATACTACACGGCTACAGTAACCAAAAGAGCATGGTACTGGTACCAAAACAGAGATATAGACCAATGGAACAGAACAGAGCCCTCAGAAATAATACCACACATCTACAGCCATCTGATCTTTGACAAACCTGACAAAAACAAGAAATGGGGAAACGATTCCCTATTTAATAAATGGTGCTGGGAAAATTGGCTAGCAATAAGTAGACAACTGAAACTGGAACCTTCCTTACTTCTTATACAAAAATTAATTCAAGATGGATTAGAGACTTAACTGTTAGACCTAAAACCATAAAAACCCTAGAAGAAATCCTAGGCAATACCATTCAGGACATAGGCATGGGCAAGGACTTCATGTCTAAAACACCAAAAGCAATGGCAACAAAAGCCAAAATTGACATATGGGATCTAATTAAACTAAAGAGCTTCTGCACAGCAAAAGAAACTACCATCAGAGTGAACAGGCAACCTACAGAATGGGAGAAAATTTTTGCAATCTACTCATCTGACAAAGGGCTAATATCCAGAACCTACAAAGAACTCAAACAAATTTACAAGAAAAAAACAAACAACCCCATTAAAAAGTGGGCAAAGGATATGAACAGACACTTCTCAAAAGAAGACATTTATGCAGCCAACAGACACATGAAAAAATGCTCATCATCACTGGCCATCAGAGAAATGCAAATCAAAACCACAATGAGATACCATCTCACACCAGTTAGAATGGCGATTATTAAAAAGTCAGGAAAGAACAGGTGCTGGAGAGGATGTGGAGAAATAGGAACACTTTTACACTGTTGGTCTAACTGTAAACTAGTTCAACCATTGTGGAAGACAGTGTGGCGATTCCTCAAGGATCTAGAACTAGAAATACCATTTCACCCAGCCATCCCATTACTGGGTATATACCCAAAGGATTATAAATCATGCTGCTATAAAGACACATGCACACATATGTTTATTGTGGCACTATTCACAATAGCAAAGACTTGGAACCAACCCAAATGTCCATCACTGACAGACTGGATTAAGAAAATGTGGCACATATATGCCATGGAATACTAGGCAGTCATAAAAAAGGATGAGTTCGTGTCCTTTGTAGCAACACGGATGCAGCTGGAAACCATCATTCTCAGCGAACTATCGCAAGAACAGAAAACCAAACACCGCATGTTCTCACTCACTGAACAATGAGATCACTTGGATACAGAAAGGGGAACATCACACACAGGGGCCTGTTGTGGGGTGGGGGCATGGGGGAGGGATAGCATTAGGAGATATACCTAATGTAAATGACGAGTTAATGGGTGCTGCACACCAACATGGCACATGTATACATATGTAACAAACCTGCACGTTGTGCACATGTACCTAGAACATAAAGTATAATAATAATAAAAAAAGAAACCACAACCTACCATTCAAGCTTTATCTATTAAAATATTAAACACTGAATACATAAACACTGTATTCTAACTATATCCATATCTGTGCAAAGATTAGTACAGTGCCTCTTCGCACAAGTATCCTTCATAAATATTTGTATATTTAAGTTGTGTGTTTAATATTTTCCCCAAAAGTACAAAATCAGAAACTTACTGATTTTAGTCAGCACAATATAGGAGGAGGGACGAATTTTAGGTTTAATCTGAGGTACTGCACTTAAGTGCCTTTTCTCTCATACTCTTTCCTAGTGAACAAGTATTTACTATGTCATTCTATTACGCTGACACTGTGAACAAATATGATATGAAAATGCTTCAGCCCAATGATCTTCCTTCAAACACTTTTCAAATTGAGGAATGAGATACAGAGTAAACAAACACTAAGAGGAATGCATTCAAAAGAATACATATGGAAAAAAAATGAATTTGTAGTTGCTATGATTTGAATGTGTGCCCAATCCATGTTAAATGTGATTGTCATTGTGACAGTATTAGGAGGTAGCACCTTTCACCAGTGATTGGGCCATGACTGCTCTGCCCTCATGAATAGAATGATGTTGTTATTTCTAGAGTGAATTCCTTATAAACGGCTAAGTTTGGCCCCCTTTTGCCTATGTAGCAAGCGCTTGAGTTTGCTAGTCATGGGATGGGACAGCAGGAAACAGAAAACTCTTTTCAGATGCTGACCATTTAATATTGGACTTCTCAGCCTCCAGAACAGTGAGCCAATAAATTTTTGTTCATTATAAATTACTGCTCTGGGTGCAGTGGGTCACACCTGCAAGTAATCCCAGCACTTTGGGATGCTGAGGCGGGAGGATTGCATGAGGCCACGAGTCTGAGATCAGCCT
This sequence comes from Macaca fascicularis, assembly GCF_037993035.2. Taxonomy (NCBI): domain Eukaryota; kingdom Metazoa; phylum Chordata; class Mammalia; order Primates; family Cercopithecidae; genus Macaca; species Macaca fascicularis. Next base: position 34,169,841 of record NC_088388.1, read on the forward strand.
GGACAACACAGTTAGAACTCATCTCTACTATAAATTTTCATGGTAGCATGGGCCTGTAGTCCCAGTTACTCTGCAGGCTGAAGTAGGAGGACTGCTTGAGCCCAGAAGATTGAGGCTATAATGAGCCATGATTGTACCACTATACTCCGGCCTGGGTGATGCAAAAAGATTCTGCCTCAAATAAATAAAAAGGTTAGCTAGTCTGTGGTATTTTGTTATAGCAGCATGAAATGGACTAAGAGAGAAGCTGTGAGAGTTAAAAATGGGCAAGGCCGAAAAAAATTCCTGGCTGGGTGTGGTGGCTCACGCCTGTAATCCCAGCACTTTGGGAGGCCGAGGCGGGCAGATCACCTGAGGTCAGGAGTTCGAGACTAGCCTGGCCAACATGGAGAAATCTTGCCTCTACCAAAAACAACAAAAATTAGCTGGGTGTGGTGGCACGTGCCTGTAATCCCAGCTACTTGGGAGGCTGAGGCAGGAGAATTGCTGGAATCTGGGAAGAAGAGGTTGCAGTGAGCTGAGATCACGCTACTGCACTGCCTGGGCAACAGAGCAAGACTCTGTCTAAAAAAAAAAAAAAAGAATTCCTAATGTCTCTTTCTCTACTCTCCTTCTAATTTTCCTGAAAGAAAACTGTTAATGTTTCACATACCAATTCTGTACTACCAAAAAGGGAGTAAGTGTCATAACAACAACATATGTTATCAGAATCTCAGCAAAAAGAGACTTGCTTGGTGTTTGTGTTTTTTTTTTTTTTTTTGGTCAATGATTTTGGGGAAGGTCCCACTCAAGTACTGTCTTGCAAAGCCCCAATATGACCACTGTTGAATTTCCGTGACATTACAGTAGATACACATTCCAAACAGATTACCACTGAGGAATTTCAAAGAGCAGCATACACATCAACACTGAATAAAAGCTTATTATGGGTCATTTTTATTTAAAGTTTGCATGCATTTATGAGTCTAATAATCACTACAGCTTGAGGCACTCATTACCTCTAAAGATAATGAAAACTTATTTCTTCAGACATCTGTTGTGAAACAAAATTGAAAAGGTCAATTTGAGAGAATTATATAAGTAATAAGGCATTAATAAATCTGACCACAATATCTGACAACTGAGACAGCACAGGCATTCCTCTCTGGGGTCTGCTGCTTTCCAACCCCAGATTGGAAATAAAGGAAAATCTTAAGTTTCCTCAAGGAAAATTCAAGGCATTCAGCTAGCCCTGAGAAGTAAATGAGCAACTTGATAAGCAAAAGGTCATAACAGCTTAAAATAATAGCCGAGGAAGTTAAAGTCATAAAATGTTTGGTTCCTTATGTCAGAGGTGTGTGAACCACAGCAACTCCATCTTGAATACAAGCTGGGTAAAATAGGACTAAGACCTACTGGGCTGCATTCCCAGATGGTTAAGGCATTCTAAAGTCACAGGACGAGATAGGAGGTCGACACAAAACACAGGTCATAAAGACCTCACTGATAAAACAGGATGCAGTAAGGAAGCCAGCTAAACCCCACCAAAACCAAGATGGCCACTAGAGTGACCTCTGATGATCCTCACTGCTACACTACCACCAGAGCCATGACAGTTTACAAATGCCATGGCAACATCACGAAGTTACCCTATAAGGTCCAAAAAGGGCAGGCAGGAATAATCCACTTCTTGTTTAACACATAATTAAGAAATAACCATAAAAATGGGCAACCAATGGCCCTCAGGGCTGCTCTGTCTATGGAGTAGCCATTCTTTTAATCCTTTACTTTCTTAATAAACTCACTTTAACTTAATGGACTCACCCTGAAGTCTTTCTTGCATGAGATCCAAGAATCTTCTCTTGGGGTCTGGATGGAGACCCCTTTCCTGTAACACCCACGGAAACTAAAGAAAACATCTTAACACATGGCCCTGAGTTGTTTTTCAGAAACCTGGACCACCACCAAATGGATCTGCTGGTACACAGACTTCAGACAAGAAGAAACTGGAGACTGAACTCTAACCACGTTTCTTTGTTCTAAATTTCCTCCTGAGTGGCTTGGAGGAAGTCATGCCCATGGGACAGACCTAATATTCTTTTCTGCTGACCCCAAGTCTTTACACAAAGCTCTCCTTCGTTAACCAACTGCAAATCAAAAACTGTTTGAATCCGCCTATGATTCGGTAAGCCCCTGCTTCAAGATGTTCTGCATTTTTAGGCCAAACCAATGTACATACTTCATGTGTTGATGTATGCCTTTGCCTGTAACCCCTTATTTCCCCACCTTTAAAAACCCTTATATGTAAGCCATAGAGGAGGTTGGGTCTTTAGCACAAGCTGCCCAATTCTCCTTGCTTGGCACCCTGAAATAAGTGTCTCACTTTCTCTCACCGCAAATCTTGATGTAAGTGTTTGGCTTTGGTGAACCTGATGGGCAGACCCAAGTTCAGTTCAGTAACACAACTAGAAGAGCATTCCCCAACGTTTTTCTTCATGAAGAAGAATGATACACACACACACACATACACACACACACACACACACACACACACGCACGCATGTTAACTGAAAAGAACATTTGTGATCTTTAAGTATCTATAAAAATTACCTTAATCAGTTCCTTTGGGAATGCTAGTGAATAGCTAAGAATTTAAAAGACAATATAGTCATGTGCCAGATAACGATGCTGCAGTCAATGATGTATTGCATATACAATAACAGCCCCATAAGATTATAATGGAGCTGAAAAATTCCTACTGCCTAGTGACATCATAGCTGTTATAATATCACAGTACAATGCATTATTCACATGTTTGTGGAAATGCTGTTGCAAACTAACCTACTTTATAAACTTTATAAAGTGGAGCCAGGTGTGGCAGCTCATGCCTGTAATCCCAGCACTTTGGGAGGCTAAGGCAGGAGGATCACTTGAGGCCAGGATTTCAGGAACAGACTGAGCAAGGTAGTGAGATCTCATCTCTACAAAATAATTACAAGATTAGCTAGGCATGGTGGCACAAGCCTGCAGTCCTAGCTACCCAGGAGGCTGAGGTGGGAAGAGTACTTGAGCCCAGGAGGTCGACGCTGCAGTTAGCTACGACTGTACCATTGCCCTCTAGCATGGGTGACAGAGCAAGACCATGACTCTATAATTTTTTAAAAAACCTTTGTAAAGTAAAAAATGCATGGCTGGGCGCGGTGGCTCACACCTGTAATCCCAGCACTTTGGGAGGCCAAGGTGGGCAGACCACAAGGTCAGGATATCGAGACCATCCTGGCTAACACGAGAAAACCCTGTCTCTACTGAAAATACAAAAAATTAGCTGGGCGTGGTGGCGGGTTCCTATAGTCCCAGCTACTCAGGAGGCTGAGGCAGGACAATGGCGGGAACCCAGGAGGCAGAGCTTGCAGTGAGGCGAGATCACGCCACTGCACTCCAGTCTGGGTGACAGAGCGAGACTCTGTCTCAAAAAAAAGAAAAAAACCAAGTTACAATAAGCTAAGGTTAATTATTTTAAAAATATTTTTGTATAAATTTAGTGTAGCCTAAGCGTACAATGTTTATAAAGTCTACAATAGTGTACAGTGATGTTCTAGGCCTTCACATTTACTTACCACTCATTGACACCCATAGCAACTTCCAGTCCTACAAGCTCTATTCATGGTATGGACCCTACACAGGTACATGTGCCATTTTTAATATTTTATAGCATATTTTTACTGTACCTTTTCTATGGTTAGATATATTAGATACACAAATACCACTATGTTACAACTGCCTATAGTATTCAGTACAGTAACATATTATATAGGTTTGTAGCCTAGGAGCAAACGGCTATACCACAAAGCCTGATGTGCAGTAGGCTACACCGTCTATATACGGATGGCTTATGTAAGTGCACTCTGTGATGTTCTCACAGGGTGAAATTGCCCTATGACACATTTCTCGGAACATATCCCGATCTTGAAGCGACACAGGGCTGTATGTAGTCAAAAACAATACGCTTTCCTAGAGCTCACCATTTGGCTTCGTAATGTAATGGCAGCCCTTGCTATGGAATCTTTGTGAATAATCCTATACATTTATTTATGATGGAATCCTACATTTAACATAGACAGCCCCACGGTTCTCAGAGAGAGCCTTAAAGTGATGCTTCAGTGTGCTTACGTGGCCAGCCACACTGACAGAACAATATGAAGAAATGTACATCCCTTGGGTCTACCAAATCTCTAATGATTGCCTCCATTCTCCAGAAGAGCCATTTTAATACCATTAATATTTATAAACAGATCTCTTGGTCTTCTGAACATATTTTTAAAACTTCTGCTAAATATCACTATACCACTGACTGCCTTTGAAACAAAATTGAGACATTCATTCTGAGATTCCTGGTAGCTGCAAGATGCAGCAGCAAAAGAGAAAAACAGAGAAGGAAGTGAAAGAGGGGGAAGCAGGAGGATGGGAAAGGCAGGGAGAGGATGGGGAGGAGAAGGAGGTAGTGAAGAAAGAAGAGACAGCGGGAGAAGGGGAATAAGAAAACAGAAGAGAAGGATGAAGAAAGAGAGGAAAAGGAAGGATGATGTTTTGAAAAAGAGAGAGAAGAGAGTAAAGAACACTGAAAGACAATAAAGCTGTGCAATATTTGTGGTAGGTATTGTTTTTCAAATAAAGAATTAAGATAACTAATTTATACTCCCACTAACAGTGTAAAGGCATTCCTATTTCTCCACAGCCTTGCCAGCATCTACTGTTTCCTGACTTTTTTATAATCACCATTCTGACTGACGTGAGATGGTATCTCATGGTTTTGATTTGCATTTCTCTAATGACCAGTGATGATGAGCTTTTTTTCATGTTTCTTGGCCACATAAATATATTCTTTTGAAAGTATATGTTCATATCCTTTGCCCACTTTTTGATGGGGCTGTTTTTTTTTCTTGTAAATTTGTTGATGTTCCTTATAGATTCTGAAAATTAGACCTTTGTCAGATGGGTAGATTGCAAAAATGTTCTCCCACACTGTAAGATGCCTGTTCACTCTGATGATCGTTTCTTTTGCTGTGCAGAAGCTCTTTAGTTTAATTAGATCTCATTCATCAATTTTGGCTTGTGTTGCAATTGCTTTTGGTGTTTTAGTCATGAAGTCTTTGCCCGTGCCTATGTCCTTAATGGTATTGCCTAGGCTTTCTTCTAGAGTTTTTATGGTTTTGGGTTTTACATTTAAGGCTTTAATCCATCTTGAGTTAATTTTTGAATAAGGTGGAAGGAAGGGGTCCAGTTTCAGTTTTCTGCATATGGCTAGCCAGTTTTCCCAGCATCATTTATTAAATAAGGAATCCTTTCCCCATTGCTTGTTTTTGTCAGGTTTGTCAAAGATTAGATGGTTGCAGATGTGTGGTGTTATTTCCGAGGTCTCTGTTCTGTTCCATTGGTCTATATCTCTGTTTTGGTACCAGTACCATGCTGTTTTGGTTACTGTAGCCTTGTAGTATAGTTTGAAGTCAGGTAGCGTGATACCTCCAGCTTTGTTCTTTTTGCTTAAGATTGTCCTGGCTATACAGGCTTTTTTTTTGCTTCCATATGAAATTTAGAGTAGTTTTTTCTAATTCTGCAAACAACCACTGTGGAAGACAGTGTGGTGATTCCTTGAGGAATACCATTCTGGTTCCTTGAGGAACCAGAAATACCATTTGACCCAGCAATCCCATTACCGGGTATATATCCAATGGATTATAAATTATTCTACTATAAAGACACATGCATACATATGTTTATGCAGCACATTTACAATAGCAAAGACTTGGAACCAACCCAAATGCCCATCAATGATAGACTGGATAAAGAAAATGTGGCACATATACACATGGGATACTATGCAGCCATAAGAAAGAATGAGATCATGTCCTTTGCAGGGACATGGATGAGGTTGGAAGTCATCATTCTCAGCCAACTAACACAGGAACAGAAAACCAAACACCACATGTTCTCATTTGTAAGTCGGAGTTGAACAATGAGAACACATGGACACAGGGAGGGGAACAACACACACTGGGGCCTGTCGGGGTGTGGAGGACAAGGGGAGGGAGAGTATCAGGACAAATACCTAATGCATGAGGGGCTTAAAACCTAGATGATGAGTTGATAGGTGCAGCAAACCACCATGGCACATGCATACCTATGTAACAAACCTGCACATTCTGCGTATGTATCCTAGAGTTTAAACAAAAAAAAAAAAAAGAAAGAAAAAAAGGAAGAAAGGAAACCTTAAAAAAAAAAAAAAAAGAATTAAGAGATACATCTGCAGAAACTGATTTCCCAAAAATAAAGAAACGTAAAAGGTTAAGATATGTGGTTAAATTATTGAATCCATGGCAATTTACGGCAAACCTTTTTTAAAACCTCTATAATACATCTTTAACTGTGAGGTTTACTAACTCTAAAATATAATCTTGCACCGATTCCTTTTGTTAGTAACATGCGTTTTTTTCTCTTTTGAATATATTCGAGTGTAGCATAATCCCTGTTCCTGTATGACTGCACGTAAGATATAAAAACAACTTTAAATCTTGTGCAGTGGGTTACATAATATCCAATATAAATATAAACCCAGACACCTCCACTCCCCCAAATCAAATCAAGTAAGTTTCCATGATATATTCAATACACGCTACAGAGAGAATTCTGATATCAACCCTTTACCTCCAATTTCCCCAGATGACGATTAGTAGTAGGGAGAGTACTTGCTGACTTCACGTACTCCCTGGGTTCAGGGAAAAGATGTCTTTTTATACAATTAAGGACTCAAGAAACTGATGTCAAACTAAACTCATCACTGCTAAATAAGAGTGGCGATGTACACACACAGATCCTACAGAGAGGCTCTCCTACAACTCATAGCTCTTGCTCTGGACACCAAGGCCATCAGGTACTAATTAACTAGTGTGTTCTGTCAATACTTTCATGCTTTTCTTTTATTAATTGATCATTTTGCCATATTAATGATACTAGTACAGTGGCTTTGAATTCCCTCGAGTGCTTTACCCCTGAGATAGGAAAAAACCAGTAAAGAAGATATGAGAAAGAAAATGTCACAGATTATCTTTAACTATCTCTTATTTGAATCAATGCTAACACTGCTTCCTATAAAAGTTATCTATTTCTTTTATTTGCAGAAATGCTCCTGTGGACCTAAAATGTACAACTGTTCTTTAAATAAAACTTCAACTGATTTAACTTTATAAGCTACAGGAAACAACAAGTGAAATGAAATATACTAACGTATATAGGTATACAGGTATGTAACATTCTCATATATAGGTGTTCAAAATTAATGATGGGATTGCATACCTAAGGCTAGAGAGGTGACAAGAACCCTTAATACTAACTACCTAATGATAAGAGAAAGTCACCTAAATGAAGCTCAATAAACAAGATAAGTGACCTTAATACTGACAGGGGAAAAAAGGGGTAAAAGAAGAAAAATAAAGCATTTAATAACTGTAGTTAGTCAATGAACTTAATATACTATTTTTGAAATAAAGGCCTAAGTAGGCTTCTTAGGATATCAAGAAATAAAAATCGGACCAGGCATGGTGGCTCACGCTTATTATTCCAGCACTTGGGAGGCCAAGATGGGCAGATCACAAGGTCAAGAGTTCAAGACCAGCCTGGCCAACATGGCAAAACCCCGTCTCTACTAAGAGTACAAAAATTAGCCAGGCGTGGTGGCAAGCGCCTGTAATCCCAACTATTCAGAAGCCTGAGGCAGGAGAATTGCTTGAACCTGGGAGGCAGAGGTTGCAGTGAGCTGACATCACACCACTGCACCCCAGCCTGGGCGACAGAGCAAGACTCTGTCTCGGGGGGGAAAAAAGAGAAACATATATCCCCTGAGATAATTTTAGATTTTCATTATTGCAAATCACTGTTATTTTGAAGCAGCTGTTAAAAAGTTAGTGTGGAAATGCTGTTAGGACCATGCAGTTGTAATTTTCTAATGAATCTGAATACAGTTTAGATAGGCAAGAGAGAGATGCACATTGACTGACTTTGGCTGTGTTTTGTTGTTGTTTTGCTTTATTTTCCATGAGATGCTCACTTGCTTAAAACATGATCATGTTACAAAAAGTTAGGTATCAGAGTACTGCAATTGTGTCCTTTATACTTTGACACTGCATTAAGATTACGAAAGCTAAAAAAAAAAAAAAAAAATCACAAAGGTAAAGTCAAGTACAACACACTACTGCCACCTATTGCTTAGCAAAATATTGCCTAAAGAAGCAGTCAATGATTCATTTATCTTTTATGCAAGTTAAGAAATGAAACATGGTTTTTTAAATGTTTTTAAACCCTTTTAAGGTTTTGTGCTTTAGAGAAAATATAACCCACGTGTAAGACTAGCATGCTAAAAATGTTTATCCATCAAAAAATACTTATCTACTACCTTATAACAAACCAGATATTGTGCCAGCCAATGAAGATACCATGATGATTAAACGGGGATCCCTATCCTTGAGGGACTCATAGTCTAGTGGTAAAGAGTACGCATGTCAACAATTTATTATAATGCATTGGGAAGGATGAGGTTCATGAATAAGATGACAGCATGAAAAAGTTTTCACTTGGAGTAAGTTGGGGACAGTTTTATAATAAAGGTGATATATGACTAGGTTTTGAAGGATGCATAGGGTTGGCTATGGAGAAACTGTGGAGGATCGGGGAGGAAAGGGTATTCCAGGGAGAAGGAAGTAGCAAATACAAGACAAGAAAGTACTAAAATGGGCATTAGAGTTATGAAATGCAGGACTGTAAGTCAGACCGAGAATGAGTGAAAGAGTGGTTGGACAGGGAAAAGGGAGATGAAGTTGAAAAGCTAGACTGGGGTCAAATCATAGGGAGATTTTTATTTTGCCAAGAAATGTGGATATGCCCATAATTAAAACTCCACATTATTTTCATGATAGGAACATAATCATATTTTTGTTTCAAAGACAAAAACAATTCTAAACTGATAGTAGGATGGAATGGGTAAGAGGATAGGTAGGTAGATTGGCAATAAAGAAACCACTGTGCTATGGCAGCACTCCTGAGGAACTATGCTAAGGCTGCTGACGATCAAAGGTGGGAGTCAGACAAGGGGAAACGTAGGAAGTAGGGGACATAAATTTGGAAGTCACTCATGCAGCAGATAAAGCTAAAGGAATACACAGAGAGCAGTCTGTCTCAACTTTTTTGAGTTTTGAACTCCTCTAAGAATCTGATAAAATTTGCATATAATTGAGGGGTTAACAGACCTCCCAAGTCCCCTGAGACTCAGAAGAAGAATCCTTGATTTCGTGTAAAGTCAAGAGGGTCAAATAAAACTCAGAAGAACAGTGACATTTATATCACAAAGAGGAACAGACGCTGGAAAAGAAAATAGAGCAGTGCTCAGACAGGCAAGAAGATAATCAGGAAAGACATGCTCCTGCCCATAGAGGAAGAAATTTCAAATTTCAAGACTTATGACAATATCAGATGTCACAGTAAATCCACTATGTTTGGCAAATAAGGAACACTGGCCACTTTAATAGTCACCGTTTAGAAGACTGACAGTGGTGAAAGGGAGTGGGCTGAGAAGCCAATGGATAGTACTCAATTAATGTTTCGCAAGAAGAAAGGAGTGACAGTTCGAAGAACCAAGGTCAATGGAGAATTTTTTTTAAGACATTTTACTGGATGAGTGGAAAAAGCTAATGGAAAGGGGAAATTAAAGATACAAGAGATAACTGGAGCAACATTGATTTTTAAAATACTAAAAACTGAGTTTTGATTCTGGTTCTGTTATTACACATCTTGTGATCCTAGAAAAGTTATTCAACTGCATAAAATTTCCTCATTTGAAAAATGAAAAGAATGTTTGCCAAACTATAAGCTACTCATGAGAGCAAGGACCTTTGCCCATATTCACCACTAAATCCACAGCACCTAGCACAGCGCCTGACACATTACAAGACCCTTAATATTTAGTCAGTGAATAAAAAATATGTCCGCATACTTCACAGTGTTTTGTAAAAATCAAATTACACAGTATGAGTAAATATATTTTGAACAAAATTTAATTTTTTTTCAAAATGGGGTGTACAGTCAGAATGACTATCATCTAAAAGTAAAAAATAATGGATGCTGGTGAGGCTACAGGTAAAAGGGAATGCTTATACACTGCTAGTGGGAATGCAAATGAGTTCAGCTACTGTGGAAAGCAGTTTGGTGTTTCCTCAAAGAACTTAAAACAGAACAATCATTCAACCCAGCAATCCCATTACTGGGTATAAAACCAATGGACTATAAATCCTTCTACCACAAAGACACATGGGACATGAATGTGTATGTTCATTACAGCACTATTCACAATAGTAAAGACAAAGAATCAATCTAAATGCCCATTAACGTTAGGTTGGATCAAGAAAATGTGGTACATATATTAATACAACATGGAAAACTATGTAGCCATAAAAAAAAAAAGAACGAGATCATTCCTTTCCAGCAACATGAATGGAGATGGAGGCCACTCTCCTAAGTGCACTAATACAGGAACAGAAAACCAAATACTGCATGTTCTCATTTATTAAGGTGGAACTAAACACTAAACTACATATGGACACAAAGGAGGGAACAATAGACACCAGTTCCTACTTGAGAGTGGAGGGTAGGAAGAGGGTGAGGATCAACAAATTACCAATTGGGGGTACTATGCTTATCACCTGAGTGACAAAATAATCTATACATCAAACCTCTGCAACATGCAATGTAACCTGCAATAATGTTATAACAAAACAGCTTTTTGTTTGTTCCACTTTTTTTTTGTATTTTAAAGCATTACTTTTGATTTTACCTTCGTATCAATTCCTCTCTTCTGCTTTCTTTTTTTTTTTTTTTTTTTTTTTTTTTTTGAGACGGAGTCTCGCTCTGTCGCCCAGGCTGGAGTGCAGTGGCCGGATCTCAGCTCACTGCAAGCTCCGCCTCCCGGGTTTACGCCATTCTCCTGCCTCAGCCTCCCGAGTAGCTGGGACTACAGGCGCCCGCCATCGCGCCCGGCTAGTTTTTTGTATTTTTTAGTAGAGACGGGGTTTCATCGTGTTAGCCAGGATGGTCTCGATCTCCTGACCTCGTGATCCGCCCGTCTCGGCCTCCCAAAGTGCTGGGATTACAGGCTTGAGCCACCGCGCCCGGCCCTCTCTTCTGCTTTCTTTTGATTTACTCTATTTTCCTTTTTCTAACTTTTTACCTGGGTTTTAATTCATTTATTTTTTTCTCCTTATTTACATAAGTATTTAATGCTATAAATTTTATTTGATAATTATTTTAGCTGTATTTCACAGATGCTAACATAACATTTGTTAAATATGGTTCCTTTTGTTTTACATTTTTCTTTGAGTTAAGAGTTGTTTAGAAACTTTTTTTTAACTTCAGAGTGCAATGGTATTTTGGTTTTTATTTTATGAATACCTATCAAACATCTGTATTATGAAAAAAAAAAGTGTGGTGGAAGAGGAGGGCCATCATATCAAGCCTTCCAACATAATTAGTTGATCCTCGTTAATCACGGATTCCACATTTGCAAATTCATCTACTTCCTAAAATTTATTTATAACCCCCATATCAATACTAGCAATGCTTTCTTGGTCATTGGTGACATGTGCAGACTGGTGAAAAACTTGAGTCACTTGACATGCATCTTCCCAGCTGAAATTAAGCAAGGTAATGCTATGCCTACTTTCAGCTCTCACACTGCAAGTATCCTTTTCACAGTCTATTCAGTGCCATGATTTTTGCATTTTTGTACCTTTTGTTGGCAATTTTGCCATTTCAAATGGCTCCCAATTAGTGTATTAAGTGTTGTTTAGTGTTCCTAAGAGCAAGAAGCCTATGATGTGCCTTATGGGGAAAACACATATGCTTAGGTAAGTGTCACTCACACATGAGTTACAGTGCTGTTAACCGTAAGTTCAATGTTAAATAAATCAACAATATATATTAAATAACATGTTATAAACAAAAACAAACATAAAACAAAGCCTTTTATTGATCACCTGAGGAAACTGTGAGCAGAGGCTCTCAGGAACCTAACCCTACATTTCCCCTAGGATCAATGTTTTTTTTTATTATTTGCTAATTCAGTGTTTGTGGCAACTTCAAAGAACATAACTACAGCAAATAACCAGAATAGATGGTACAATAATATAAATATATATTACAATTAATTTATACCTTGTCTTAGTCTACTTTATGCTGCTATAACAAAATATCTGAGACTGGGTAATTTATAAAAAACAGAAATGTATTGGGTCACAGTTCTGGAGGCTGTGAAGTCCAAGATCGAGGTGCAAGCAGGTCAGAGCCCAGTATCTCTGCTTCCAAGATGACACCATGCATGCTGCATCCTCTGAAGAGGAGGGTTATGCTGAATCCTCACATAGCACGGATACAGCCCAAGAGAGAGCAAGAGGGAACTGAACTTGCCCTTTTCTAATGGTCCCAATCCTACCCATGAGGGTGGAGCCCTCACAGCTAATCACCTCGTAAAACTCCTACCTCTTAACACCATTACAACAGTGATTAAATATCAATATGAGTTTTAGACAGGACAAATATTCAAACCACAGCACACCTTGCCTGCTTTTAGAGAGTGCTCTTGGTCCTTTCTCTATTGCCATACCCCACAATGTCCTTAGCTAAGAGGATCTGCATATAAGTCTCCTATGTGCCCTGTTACAGGTTATGTTTCACTCATTCTAGGGGCTCAGGACAAAAGAATCCCCTGCCCAAAGAGCCTGAAGTCAAGACAAAGCTTATATCTCTGGCTGTGGGTAGAAAAAGAAGCAAGGTAGGACAAGTGGTAGCTGTCTCTGTACTGCTGCATTTGGGCAAAGAAGCCCAAGGACTCTGTCTTAGTCCATGTGGACTGCTACAACGTAAAAACCATAGACTAGGTTGCTTAAATAACAACGATATATTGCCTAAATCAAGGCACTAGCAGATTTATTGTTTGGTGAGGGCCTGCTTCATAGATGGCTTCCTCTGTCCTCACATTGTGAAAGAAGTGAGGGAGATGGGGCGCAGTGGCTCATGCCTCTAATCCCAACACTTTCAGAGGCCGAGGTGGGCAGATCACCTGAGGTCAGAAGTTTGAGACCTGCCTGGCTGACATGGTGAAACCCCATCGGGAGGCTGAGGTGGGAGAATCTCTTGAACCTGGGAGGCAGAGGATGCAGTGGGCTGAGATCAAACCATTGTGCTCCAGCCTGGGCGATAGAGTGAGACTCCGTCTCAAAACTAAAAAAAAAAAAAAATTGTGAGGGATTTCTCTAGTTTCTCTTATATAAGGGCATTAATCTCATTCACAAGGGCTCCACCCTCATGATCTAATCACCCCCGAAAGGCCCTGCCTCCTAATGTCGTCACACTGGGGTTTAGGAATTCAACATTTGAATTTGGGGGACACATAAGGATTCAGTCCATAAGAAACTCAAATAATTCTAAATTTAATCCTGGTCTTCCAGGTCTATATGAAGGAAAATATATTTTTAAGATAGAATATCAACATATTTTATTTAATTTTAGCTTGATTGATAATGTTTATGCAAGCATGGGGTATGTAGACTTTATAATATTTCTCTGGGTCTAAAACTATTAGGAGTGGGCCTTATTACTTGGTATATATTTAATCTTTATGAGTACATAGTAGGTATATATATTTAGGGATTACATAAGGTATTCTGATACAGGCACACAACACATAATAGTCACAGCAGGGTAAATGGGGTATCCATCACCTCATTTATCCTTTATGTTACAAACAATCCAATTAAAATCTTTTATTTTTAAATGCACAATAAATTATTGTTGACTGCAGTCACCCTGTCGTGCTGTCAAATACATCTTATTCATTCTATCTAGCTCTATTTTTTATAACCATTAACCATCCCCACTGCCCTCTCCCCCACCTATCTACCCTCTCCAGCCTCTGGTAACCATTATACTATTCTCTATCTCCGTGAGCTCAATTGTTTTAATTTTTAGTTCCCACAAATAAGTAAAAACATGCAAAGTTTGCATTTCTCTGCCTGGCTTATTTCACTTAATATAATGTCCTCCTCTTTCCATGCATGTTGTTGCAAATGACGAGATCTCACTTTTATGGCTGAATAGTACTCTGTGGTGTATATATACATTTTTAAATCCATTTGTCTGTTGATGTACAATTAAGTTGCTTCCAAATTTTGGCTATTGTGAATAGTGCTGTCATAAACATGGGAGTGCAGATATCTCTTTGATACACTAATTTCCTTTTTCTGGAGTATATAACTAGCATGGGATTGCTGAATCATATGGTAGTTCTACTTTGTTTTTTGAGGAACCTCCAAACTGTTGTTCATAGTGGTTGCACTAATTTAATTCCCATCAAATGTGTACAAGGTTTCCCTTTTCTCCACCTCCTCACCAGCATTTGTTATTGCCTTTTTAATAGAAGTCATTTTAACTGGGGTGGGATGACATTGCCTCATAGTTTTGATTTTTATTTCACTGATGATCAATGATGTTGATTGAACAACTTTTCATACACCTGTCTGCCATTTGTACATCTTCTTTTGAGAAATGTCTATTAAGTTTTTTGCCCATTTTAAAATCAAATTTTTCACCTATTGTTTAAGTTCCTTATACATTCCGGTTATTAACCCCTTGTCAGATGGCTGAGTTGCTCTAACTAGGACTTACAGTACTATGCTGAATAACAGCAGTGAGAGAGGGCATCTTTGTCACGTTCCGGATCTTAGAGCAGCCTTTCAGTTTTTCCCTATTCAATATAACACTAGCTGTGGGTTTGTCCTATATGGTGTTTATGATATTCAGGTATGTTCCTTCTATAACCAGTTTCTCAAGGGTTTTTACATTGATGTGATGTTGAATTTTATCAAATGCTTTTTCAGTATCAATTGAAATGATTATATGGTTTTTATCCTTCATTCTGTTGATAAGATGGATCACATTGATTGCTCTGCGTATGCTGAACCATCCTTGCATCTGAGGGATAAATCCCACTTGGTCACAAAGAATGATCTTTTTAACATATTGTTGAATTTGGTTTGCTAGTATTTTGTTGAGGATTTTTACACAAATAGTCATCAGAAATATTGGCCTACAGTTTTCTTTTTTTGATGTGTCTTTGTCTGGTTTTGGTATCAGGGTAATACTGGCCTTGTAGAGTGAATTTTGAAGTATTTTCTCCTCCTGTATTTTTCAGAATAGTGTAGTAGGATTGGTATTAGTTCTTTAAATGTTTGGTAGAATTCAGCAGTGAATCCATTGAGTCCTGGGTTTTTCTTTACTGGGAGATTTTATTATTATTTTTTTTCAGAGTCTCTGAAACACTATAATTCTTTTAAGCTAGACTACATGATAAATATAATAATGCCCTAAATCATCCTTCATATATTTCCTATCAGCTAGGTAAATCAGAAGATAATTAGAAAGTTATTTTAAGATTTCTTTCAGCCTGGCACAGTGGCTCATGCCTGTAATCCCAGCACTTTGGGAGGCTGAGGCGGGTGGATCACCTGAGGTCAGGAGTTCAAGACCAGCCTGGCTAACACGGTGAAACCCCATCTCTACTAAAAATACAAAAAAAGAAAAAAAAAATTAGCTGGGTGTGGTAGCGGCGCCTGTAATCCCAACTACTTGAGAGGCTGAGGCAGGAGAATCTCTTGAACCGGGGAGGCGGAGGTTGCAGTGAGACTAGATCGTACCACTGCACTCCAGCCTGGACGACAGGGTAAGACTGTCTCAAAAGAAAAACAAAAGTTTCTTTCTTTCACTGTCTGTAAAAGGAAACTGTGGAGCATTTATACTCAGATTTTCCAACTTAAAAGCATTATCAATGATGACATTTTAAACAAGCCGTAAAGGGGATATTTTTCATCTTAAAAACATGGCAAATGAGAGACACATTACCACTGCAGTCTCAATTAATTGTTCCGTTTAAATTGCAAGCATTATGAGTCAACAAATCAATCTTGGATTGCCAAAAGTTACTTACAGTATGTTAAATTAAGAAAAAAATTCTCAGACTTGGTGGGTCAGCGAGAGCAGTGGTCCTCAAGCTTTTTGGCACCAGGGACCAATTTTGTGGAAAACAATTTTTCCATGGATGGGGGTGTAGGGAGTATGGTTTCAGAATGAAACTGTTCCACCTCAGATCATCAGGCATTAATTAGATTCTCACAAGGAGTGTGCAGCCTACATTCCTTACATGCACAGTTCACAATAGGGTTTGTGCTCCTATGAGAACCTAATGCCTCAGCAGATCTGACAGGACGCAGAGCTCAGGTGGTAACACTCGCACACTGGCTCCTCACCACCTGCTGCATGGCCTGATTCCTAACTGGCCACGGACCAGTACTGGTTCGCAGTCTGGGGGTTGGGGATCCCTGAGCTAGAAGACAATTGAAAATATAATAAGAGAAAGAAAAAAATGAACAAATACCAGAGCTGGCTTTAGAGAGTAATGTAGTATAAGCATCTCATTTTTACAGATGAAGAAACTCAGGTCCATGGAGTTTATGTATGTTAAGACACACCTTAGTTGTCCTAGCACAATTGTAGTGGAAATGGGTAAGATAAAAGAAAATGAACTTCTTACCATATTTTTACATTCCTCAGGAATTGGGGAAGTAAATGTCATTAACTAATAATCAGGCATGGTAAGAACTCAGGTTTCCACAACACTACACTGCCACCTTTCAAACTTTTCACCAAGTTTCTAGTGTAATTTCCTTCCCTCCCTCTAGAGTTCATGCTTAACTTTTCACTAGTCTGTATCTTTAACATAAATACTACCTTTTCTCTAAAGATATAATCTATTATTGCTGCATTTATGCAGTAGAAATATTTAAAAAAAACACTGGAAAGGTAACTGACTGCCTGCTTTTTTTAATGCAGTTTTCAAAGTATATGTAAAGTCATAATTTCTTGCTACTTGTCAGTATGTTACTTAATCCTTGCTACTTGTCAGTATGTTACTTAACCTCTGAGCCTTGGTTTACCCATCTATATATTAGGAATAATAATGATATTGCACTTTGCAGAGTTAAATGAGTTAATTCACACGAAGTGATTACAAGAGTATCTGAAACTCAGTGCCACGTTAGCTAAAGTTATTATTCATTTAAAATGCTATTCCTACCACTTTTATCATCAAAAAGAATTGTTTATAATAGAGTCTCTCTATGACATAACTATTTATTGTTACATATCGTGCATTCTATATGTTAATAATACCTAGATGACAGCTAAACAGTTAACTATGGTAACAGAAATTATAATGTGGACTACAAGACAAGTTATATCTTCCTGATTTTTACTTAGCACGCTCCTAGATGTTTTTCACAAAATTTCTCTTAATGCCTAAGTACCTTTCCTGTAATCAAGATCACTTTTGCTTTGTAATGTAGTCAAAAGACCTATTTAAAGAATTGTTCTTAACTCCCTTCTTTTCCAATGTGATAATTTTCTTCTGACTATAGTACAGGAACCCTTTCTACTTTCTTTTTCAAGACATTAAAGTGGATTACATAACTAGCTTAAAGCTAATCTATATATAACCATTTCTAATCAAATGAGACCCTCTGAATGCCCACTTAAGTATTAAGTGGTATTTTACACCCTTCCAACATTAAGAACAAGACCATCCTGCACACTCCTGACTCAAATTACATGGATTTTCTTTAAGATTATAGAACATATAACAGAAGCATATAATTTTCCAACACAATAACTCTTTTCCAATTGAAAAGTATCCTGTAATATTATCAGCATCAATGGGAAAAGACCCCCAGTTCTCAATTTGACAAAGCTTTTGAGATGAAGCTTTCTCCTAAGTAAATAGCAATTTTCACATGCATAACTGCAAAAAATATGGGAATAACATTACTAATTATTCTGGACCCGAGATCATTTCAAAGCAGTGGAGTACTATTCAAATTGTTTTTAATAGAAAACTAGAAAAAAAATTTAAAAATCAATTCACAATTGATTTACTAATAAGTAAAGTCCCTATTAATAAAACAATGTTGAAAAATGTTGGTTCAATTACTTTTTTGATATATTGTAAATTATTACACAGCAGGCCAATATGTATGTCTATAATATGTAATATGTATGGTATGTGAATAATGTCTTTAAAGTTAATTCTGCACTTTACGTGTGTGTATCTCTCTCTCTCTCTCTTTAAAGTATTCTAAAATATCTCAATTAGTAAGAATTTTTTCAGAATCAGGACCCTGAGTAAGCATTACATTGACAAAAAATTGAAATAAGGAAACAGTAGTTACTAAATCAACATGTATTGTAAACTTAGTAGCCTACGATTTAGCAATATTTTATCCAAACAACTAATTGTGTAGGAGGTGCTAAATTCAGTCTTCTGAACTTAGAAAAGTACATGTAGTACATTTGCCTTTTTAAAAAATTAGATACAAAATGCTGTTAGTCTAATGTAATTTTATTCTCCAACTGTTTTGTGACACTGTTGAAAAACACAGACTAACAAAATGTGATCATTCTAACTGGGAAACAAGAAAATGAATTTTAAAAGCCTGTTTTTGTTTTTAAAAATCTGATAAACATTATAAATAATATGATTTTCCCTTATAATTTTCTCCTTAAATCTATTAGAAAGTCTAAACTTATGCAAAAAGAGTAAGAAAAATAAATTTCACTTCATAAGCCATAAAAAACTAGAGCCTTTCAAAATTATAAGGAAGTAGTAATTATGTCTGACCTTCCATAATACTTAATTAACTGTGCATAAATGAGGTCCGTGGAAATCCAGAAAAAATAAAAATTATGCCTTTAAACAGCAGCAAACCCTTTTAGATGGCAATTATGGGAAGTGTGATATAATGGGAGAGAATTTAGAGTCAGAGGATACATGATCAAGCCTAGATCATAACCTTTACTAATTCTGTTTCTGACAAACCACTTAACTGTAACTAAGCCTTCATGTTCTCAAGTACAAATATAGGGGTAACAAAGCCTACCTTACAGAAGATAAAACCAGATGTGAAAGCATTTGTAAACTGCTAAGTACAATACACATGCTACTAATTATACACTTACTACTCTATACTTCCTTGCCTTCTTAAACAGAATTAAACAAATATAACTCATGGCCATAATTATGATTATAAATTATTGTGCTAAACTGTAATATGAGGACCACTGATATATCAACCTAGGCAAAAGAAGGGCAAAATGCTATGAGATGGTGTATTAATCCATTTTCACACTGCAGATAAAGATATACCCAGGACAGAGTAATTTATAAAGAAAAAGAAGTTTAATGGATTCACAGTTCCCACATGGCTGGGGAGGCCTCACAATAATGGCAGAAGGCAAAAAGCATGTCTTACATGGCGGCAGGCAAGAGAGAATGAGAGCCAAGTGAAAGGGGAAACCCCTTATAAAACCGTCAGATTTTGAGAGACTTACTCACTACCATGAGGAGAACAATATGGGGGAACCCCTCCATCCCATGATTCAATTATCTCCCACTGGGTCCCTCCCACAACACATGGGAACTATGGGAGCTACAATTCAAGATGAGATTTGGGTGGGGACACAGCCAAATCATATCAGATGTATTGTCTCTTGTTGCCTGCTGCCAGGTTGTTAGCTGAGACTTCTTGCTCCCCTAGTATACATAGCTATCAACAAGAAGTCTTCCCCGAATAATGCTAGTTGAAATTCTCTCTCTTGTAATTTGCTGCTTCACTTCATCTCTCGCCCTTCTCAACAGACAACTTTGTCTTCTACTTCACAGAGAATAAAAAGAAGGTACCAAATGAGAGCTCAACTTTCTGCTACCAAACCTACAAACAAACTGCCTATTGCAACCATTCCTTCCTTCCTTCCTGTAACCGCCTATTCCTTCCTTCCTTCCTGTAACAATGAAGACAGGTCTGTCCTGTCTCTTACCTAAAGCTAATCCTTCTACCTATGATTGAGATCCCATCCCTTTCTGCTTTTGTTAATTATTCAAACTCTCCTGTAACTTCAATCCCAAGCTTTTCCGTGGCTAGTTCCCATACAGTGTAAACATGTTCAAGTCTTTCTCATCTTCTAAAAGAAAAGCAGTGGAAAAAATTTCAGCCTTTTATTACAGGCCACCTACCCTCATTCTCCTTATCTAAGAGCTACACCTCCCCTGTCCTAGAGAAATACCATGAAATGTACTACGGACATGGTAGACAGCTGTGGAGGCAAAATTACAACTAAGATCATTTTGAAACAATGAGTGAGAATCAGGTGAGGCAGTGAATGGGCAGAGTGCAAATGCAAAGGCGTATTGCCACAGACGGGTATCTGGCCTCTAAAGGGAAAAGAAAATGGTTCAGAGCTTCCACTAAATGGCAAATTAATAAGACATAGGGTCTTGCTCTGTCACCCAGGCTGGAGTGCAGTGACACAATCATATCTCACTGCAGCCTTGAACTCCTGGGCTCAAGCAGTCCTCCTGCTTCAGCCCCACGAGTAGCTAGGATTACAAGTGTGAGCCACAGCAACTGGCTCACACTTTCCTCCCACTGAAAATTCCTTGATAGTAACAGCAAAGGAATAATTTTTTTTTTAAAAAAAGGCATAAATGTGTATGAACAAAAAGGAGAGAAGAGAAAAAACAGGTGAAAGAACAGGAGAGAAGAGAAAAAAACAGGCGAAAGATACCAAAATTTGGAGAGATGTAAAATTAATCAATAAATAACAAATTCAGTGTACCTGCAAAAACCGAAACCTAAGTCTAAAGTGAAAGAGAAAAAGAAGTGAGTTCATTCACACAGAGGCAGGAGAAATTGAGGAATGGAAGGCATCAAGTACCTTTAAGAGTGGAGTTGAGGGGCAAAATTAAACAAGAGAAAGACTGGTTAAGACTAAAAAACTGGTTAGACCTCCACCTCTCTTCCTCACTATAAAGCCAGAAATCACAATTCATTTTATGAGGCTAGCATAACCATGATAATAAATTTAGACATACACATTATGAGAAAAGAAAATTACAGACAAATATATAGCATAAAATTAAACACAAAAATTCATGACAAAATAATAGCAACTAGAATCCCTCCATGTATAAATATAATAATGCTTCATGATAAGTGAAGTTTGTTCATCCTAGGAATGAGAAGTGGGCTTAAGAAAAATCTACGTGATTCACCACATTAACAAACTAAATGAGAAAAATCAATAAATGATCAATAAATGCAAAATTCAATAAATGCAAAAAAAAGATCTAACAAATTTAAATACCTACTTATCATAAAAACTCTTAGCAAAGTATTAATTGGAAGAATTTCCCCAAGCTGATAAAGGGCATCTTTAAAAACAGACAGTTAACAGTATACTTACTGGTAAAATATTGAAGGTTTTCCTCCTAAAATCAGGAACAAGGCAAGGATATCTGCTCTTAACACTTCAATAGAAGCATTTTAATAGAAGCAACATTTTAATAGAAGCAACATTTAATAGAAGCAACCAGCTAGTGCATTAAGGGAAGAAAGGGAAACAAAAGACATACAGATTGTTAAGATGGAATTAAAACTCTCATTATTTGCAAATGACATAATTATGTTGGCAGAAAATTCTAAGAAATTGACAAAAATAGCTATTAAAATTAAAAAGTAAATTTACTTAGATTGTCAGATAAAAGACCAGTATATAAAATAAGCTATAATTTTATATACTATCAATCGACAACTGAAAAATGAAATATTTTTTAAAATACCATTTACAATGGAACCAAAAACAAATAACTAGAAAGAAATTCAAAAAAAGATATGTAAGACCTCTACACTGAAAATTATAAAATACTGATGAGAGAAATGAAAGATAGCTTAAGTATGGATTCAAAGACTCAATATTATTAAGATGCCCATTCTACCAAAGTGGATATATATTATTGCAATCCCAGTTTAAAACTCAAGCAAGATTTTTTTGGAAGACACTTACAAGCTGATTCTAAAATTTCTGTGGAAATATAAGCAAACTAGAATAACCAAAATAAACTTGAAAAGGAGAGTATTAGAGAACTAATTTTACAATGACTTTGAGACTGACTATAAATCTACAGTAATCAAGATGGAGGTATTAGTAAATGGATAAACATATAAAACAGAATAGAGTCCAGTAATAGACTCATACTGCCAAGATAGTCCAATGGAGAAAAAAGTTTTCAACAAATGATGCTGGAACAACTGAATATCTATACTGAGGAAAAATAAAAGCATGACCTCACATCTTACGCCATACACAGAAATAAGTCTAAAGGTAAAAGCAAATGACCACTTCTAGAAGAAAACATCGAAGAATATTCTCATAACCTTAGAGAAGATGGGAAGTATTAACTATAAAAACACACATTTGATAAATTATATTTTGTCAAAACAAAAAACTCTGCATCAAAAAGATGCCATGAAGAAAATGACCTGGTAAATCACAGACTAGGAGAAAATATATACCACATATATACAGAATCAAGAATATATTTAATTAAAAAAAAAACACTTCATAAAAGAAAATTATACAAATGGCCAATTATCACATTAAAAAGGGCTCAACATCATTAGTCATCAGAGAAATTTTTAAAAGGCAACAACCCCACAATGGGGTATGACTACAGACACCGTAGAGTAGTCCAGTGATTCTCATGGGATGTGGCAATTTTGATAGGCAGGCAGCATTTTTAGTTGTTACTGACATCTAGGATCCTGCCACACATCTTACAAAGCACAGAACAGCCGAATAACAAAGAATTATCCTGCCCAAATGTCAATGGTGGCAAAATTGCGAAAACTCCAACAGCCAAAATGAAAGAGACCAATAACATCAAATATTGGCAAAGATGAAGAGCAACCAGAACTCTCTGACACATTGTCGGCGCATACGTAAAATGGTTTATCCACTTTGCTGTTTGACAGATACTACATATTATGTGCAGACTGCTTCTCATTGGCCAATTAAAGGCCAATATGGCCTACAAGAACCAGCATGATCCAGTCTACTTTTCCAGCCTCATCTCCCAATTAACTGAGTGAGGCACAAGGATGGTTTAATATTAGGATATTTTTCAATAAAGTCTACTTGATTCTGCTGACAGAAATTTTAAAAATTCTGAGGCAAAAGGTACCTTAAGGTCATTTAGTCCGACATACTTCCTAAAGTAAGAATATTAGTACAATCCTAATGATGAAAAACAGCTACTGTCTCTTACAATGAACATTAACAGTTTTGGCAAAACAACATTGATGTAACTGGTCTAAACTGAAGAGACAACAAATTCTATATAAATAATGGTTCTTTACTCTTTATAAACTGAGTTAACTGGACTTCAGTATAGAATTACAGACACTGCCTTAAGAAGCATCACAATACAGACTGAAAAAATGAATATAAAAGTTCAGAAAAACATATTTACAAACACTACAATTCATTTTAAAAAAAAAGAGTTAGCCGGGCGTGGTGGCTCATGCCTTTAATCCCACGACTTTGGGAGGCCGAGGCAGGAGGATCACTCGAGGTCAGGTGTTTGAGACCAGCCTGACCAATATGATGAAACCCTGTCTCTACTAAAAATACAAAAATTAGCCAGGTGTGGTGGCATGCACCTTAATCCCAGCTACTTGGGAGGCTGAGACAGGAGAATCGTTTGAACCTGGGAGGCGGAGGTTACAGTGAGCTGAGATCGTGCCATTGCACCCCAGCCTGGGCAACAACAACAACAACGAAAAGTCAACTGATAATTAGTGTATAAATGGTCTAAATCAGCATTACCCAATAGAAATATAATGTAAGTATAAATGCAGGCTACATATGTAATGTTAAAAAAGTAAGATGCAAGAGAAACAAACTTGGATATGTGCAAATACATGCATGCATATTATGCATATAAAACACAAAATAGCCAGTAATCCAAAATATTATCATTTCAACATATAATCCACATAAAAACTGTTCGATTAACTACAAAGAATTATCAGACAGGGACTTTAACTGTGATAAGTTTATTAAAGGATATAGTAGAAACAGTGGACAACATGTATAAAAAGATGAGAAAGAGATGGAAACTTTAAAAAAAGAGCCAGTAGAAATGCTAGATATGAAAACTAGATAAGAGATCAAGAATTCTTTTAAGAAGTTTATCAGCAGATGGACACCGTAGAGGAAAAATAAAACCAGTGAACTTTAATCAACATAATCAACATAAAATTTGTTAAATTATTTTAACTCTTTTAAAATACTGTCTTTAAAATCCAATGTAAATTTTACCCTTACAGTCCATCTCAAGTCAGGCTAGCCACATTTCAAGTGCTCAACAGCCACATGTGGCTAGTGGCTACTTTTGCTTATTACGTAACAACACTTATAAATATTTTACATGGATTATTTCATTTAATCCTCCCTTGGCACATATAAGAAAAAGTAACTTGTCCAAATTCTCAGATAGAGATGGACTCAAGATTCTAACTCAAGCAGCCTGACTCAGATCTCCTGCTCCTAACCAGGCTTTCCCACCTCAAATTAAGTTTTTCTGCAATATTACTGAAACGTTCAATTAAATCAAATTAATACCTGGATTCCTGCCACTGGTATCCTATTTTTTGGAAACCTAAATTTGTGCTTTCATATAAAAATTAATTTTTTTCCCCTCATGATTTAAAATCTGAAAGAAAGGACTCACCATTAATATGAGTTTTTGATATTTTTCTTTTAGGTCTGACATATTTGCAGATGGGTCTGCCCCTAGGATGCTGTACCAATCCTTTTTGGGCATCTGCTCAGCAGCCATCATCCATGGAACCAGAAGTGGGCCTTCTCAGATTAGCTGAATAGAAATATTAATGACAATTCATTACGGTTTGCCATGTATCTAAGAAAAAAATAAGTACTACTTTTGTAAGTTCTTTAATATTTAGTTGAGTAAATCATGATTATAATGCAAACCTGAGAAAGCATATATTTTTATTTAAAATGCCCCAAGAATTCCACGTACAAGTGTACCGACAAGTATGGAAAATGTGTTAGGTGTTTCACGATATATGTTTATACCTTAATAAATATACAACAGCATTAAAAAAAAGAATTTTATAATGAACTGGGTGGTGTATGAACCTTTAAGAAGGTATTTCTGCTAATCTTATGAAAAAACTGGCACACAAGTAAGCACTCACTAAACACGCTGGAGTAGCTTAATGAATATTTACAAAATGAACGAATAAAAAAAAAAGCAAAACAGAACACCAAAGAATTAAAATAAATTTGGGGGCATTCCTTCTGAATGTTTCTCGTTTGCTTTTCCTCCAGATTGCCTAGAGAGCATGATATGCGAAATAACGTCAGCACCAGCAGGTAGAGAACAAGAGTCCCCTGTTATTGGAGAGGCGCTGAGGCCTCGCAAAGACAGAGTGAAACTCTCTACGCGAGGATGCGCCAGTCTTCCACGCTCCAGAAGAGAGACCCTACCAGGAGCCCCAGAAATCAGGCATCCTCTTCCCACAGCTATATACACTTAACGAAACAGCCGGGGACTCGGGAATCTTCTCCATTCACAGTCGGCTTTACCCACCCAGCTATTGCCGGGCACCCTCTCCGCGCTTTATAGGACATCAGACCTACCTAACTTCACATATGCGCTGCCGCCCACTCCTTGCCTACTGTCGGCCAGAACTTGGGACCGGCTTCTTCTTCCGCCGGAAGTCACTGCGCCGACGTGTCCGCGTTTCTGGTCGAGCAGTTGTGGCGGTGGCACCGCTGAGAAGCGACGCTCCGCCCACCACGACGCGGTCGCTATGGTAACCAGTCACGGCTTCTGTGGAGTGGCGTGTACTACCAGTAAGTTCCCGAACTGTGAAGAAAGGCGCCTTTGGCTTCGTTCTAAGTCTCTCTTGTCCCGGCCCCGCAACTGTAGTTTCTATCCTCCTCCTCAGCGAGCACCCCCTCGCCATCCCAGGCTTTCCCCGCCTTCTTTAAAGCTTCCTTCGTTTACCGTACCCTGAGCTACTCTCAATCTTTTCTGTTGGCGCTTGAACTGTGGGGTGAGAGAGGGGTGCGGGGGCAAGGATATGAGAAGGATGGGGAGACCTGATGCTACTCTCGTCCCTACAGTTCCTTTACAATGTTCTCATTCGAAAATTAAAAGAACTAAAACCTATGCCAGGTAGGGCTAGATTTGCGGGGGATGGGGTCGGTTTAATTTTTTTTCTGCAGAAGATATTCAACGTAATTATTAATATTTCTTTTAGACCTTAGCAACCAACTTACAACATGAAAACGTTCCAAAATTCTTTCACATTTGCCAGTTCACTTTGCTTTCATTTCAACCCAGTGAGACAAGTAAGGCAGGTGCTGTTATTCCCACTTTATTATAGATGAGGAAAGAAATCAAGGATCAAGGCCAAACAGCCAGTTGGGTAGCAGCAGAACAGGGACTCAGCAAGTCTACACATTCCCAGGGCAGCTATGCTCTCTTTCAAGCTTACAGAAAACAGAATGAACTGCTCTTCTTCGAAGCAGTTAGGGGGCATTGCATATGGGCACTGTTGGGGTTTGCTGTTGTTGCTGTTGGTGGTGTTGGTGGTGTTGGTGGTGTTTTTCTCTCCTCTCTTTCTTCTCCCTTTCTGATTCCTGTGTTTCCTTTTATTACTTCTTTGTGCTGCTTGCTTTACATTAACACCTCTTCCCAGCATTGTACCTGACGATGAAAACTACATCTTATTTTTGGCCAGCATGACATAAATTTCACTTGGGAGATGTTTAAATGGTTTTGTTGTTACTGTTTAGATTTTGCTTTCCTTCTTTTATATCCTTCTTCTACCAACCTGAATTTGAGAAGCAGTCAAGATAAACTTAAGCAGAATAAACAAAATAATCTAATATGATCAATTATTTAATAATGTTATGAACTATAAAGAATAACTGAATGAAACAAGCAAGTTTAAAAATCTAAAGATGAAAGTATAGATTAGGTTCTTCACAGGATTTTGTGAAGTTTAAAGGCAGATACAAAGAGCATCTGGTTTTAGTCCTGGCTCCATCATACTTTCTTGTGTGGCCTTATGGAAATACCTAAAGCAATGGAATTAAGTAGTGTCGTGAATGCTTTCCTAAACAGCACTGTCAGAATGATGCCGACTTGAACATCTCTAGCCCTCAAACTCCCCTCTGTCCACTGTTGGTTCTTCCTTGTATAGGTAGATAATGCTCTGGTACTCCAGGTTTTTTGTTTTTTACAGCAAAAGCATTTTATTTTGATTTACTACTGTATTAGGTTATTGTGTTACCTCATTTATTGGGGTTTGGAAAGTAAGAAATAGTTTTTTTCCCAGCAATCCCAAATATTTTCTCATTTCATCTCTACATACTTTAGTTTGCATCCCTAAAATGTACCAACTTTTTCTTTTATCTCCATAATGTCATTATTGGACTGTCACATAATATCTAGACCTTATTTACATTTTCACGGTTAATTGAAAATGTCTTTTTCTGGTTGGTTTGCTTGACTCGGAATCAGACAAAATGTACACTTTCCATTTAGCTGCTCTGTCTCTCAAATATCTTTTAAATTTTAAATTAAAGGGGTCCCATTTCTTCACTACAACCTTGTTTTTTTCTTTTCTTGCCATTGGCTTACTGACTGAGAACAGTTACACTCTGTCTGCTTGTACCAAAATAAACTTCTTAAAACAATTTTTACATAAATTTCTGATCATTAAGCTTCCTTCATTTTTGATTTTCTAGAACAGTACTTTCCAATAGAAATACAATGTATGCCATAAGTGCAGGCTACCTATTTAATTTTAAATTTTTTAGTATTCACATTAGGCACATAAGAAACAGGTGAAATTAATTTTAACAATATATTTTATTTAATGCAGTATACCCAGAATATTATTTCAAAATTAATTAACCTAAGAATTATTAAGGCGATACTTTACATTCTTTTCTCCTACGAAGTCTTCAAAAGCTGGTATGTATTGTGCCTGAACACACCTCAATTTGAACTAGCCACATTTCAAATGCTCAGTAGCCACATGTGACTAGTGGCTACTGTATCAAGCAGGGCAGATCTAGAGAATAAAGTCCTAACTCCTTAACCTGGCATTCAAGTTACCTCTTCAATATGATCCTTACTTTTCCAGCCTCCCCTATTATCGCCATACATTAAACATTTAAACAATTGGATCTTTTCATGGTACTGAAACCAACCCAATAGTCCCATAGACAGGGTTTTGTTTGTTTAGTTTTGTTTATTGGGTTTTTTTAATTAATAAACATAGAAATGGACACTTCTTGTCTGAAAACTTGAAACTTGTGTTTATTTTATCTTTTTGTTTGCTTGTTTGAGACAGGGTCTTGCCCTGGTGTCCAGTCTGGAGTGCAGTGGCACGATCTCAGCTTACTGCAGGCTCTACCTCCCAGGCTCAAGCCATCTGCCCACCTCAGCTTCCCAAGTAGTTGGGACCACAGTTGCATGCCACTATGCCTGGCTAATGTTTGTATTTTTTTTTGTGGCAATGGAGTTTCACCATGTTGGCCAGGCTGGTCTGGAACTCCTGAGCTCAAGCAATCTGCCTGCCTCAGCCTCCCAAAGTGCTGAGATTACAGGCATGCGCCACTGCGCCCAGCCACATTTGGTTGATCTTTATTTGAGTTCCGTCCTCAAGAAAGGACGCCCAGACCTCTTAACAAGTATCAAAGAGCTGAAACTCACCAGATTACTGCATCTAGACAATGAGATGCCAGACCCCTCATTCTTCATTATTGCTTCCTTACCCCTCCTTAGTTCCTGTTTTCTCATACGTAGTTAATATTTCTTCCCTGTTATATAAACCCCTAATTTTAGTCAGTGAGGGAGACAAATTTGACACTGATGTCCCATTTCCTTGGCTGCAGCATCTGATTAAAGCCTTCTTCTTTGACAATAATCATTGTCTCAGTGATTGGCTTTTTGGGTGGCAAGCAGCAGATGGAACTCCTGGTGTTTTGGTAACAGTATTTCATCAATAATTGTGTTCAAATGCTTCTCCTTACTTATAACACCCTAATTCTTTTCTTCCTCCTATCAGAATAATCCCTCCTTTAAGGCCTGTCTCTTCCATCAAGCATTTTATGATGGCCTAGTCCTTAGAAATTACTGCCACCTCTTATCTTTCATAGCAAGTCCTTTGTATATCACAGTATATTGTTTTCCTTAGAATATATTCTGATTCCCCAGTTGGGTTGCAAGCTTTCTGAGAGCAAGAACACCTCTCTTCAGAGAAACTAAGAACCAGCTATCTTGCCTCATTCTCTGGAGTTCTAATGATACATAGCTCTAATGGTTTTGTTTCTCAGTATCTTATTTTCAGAAGGCAATTTATCCATTTTATGTGAAACTTACATAGCAGAAATATAAACTACGTTAGTATCATGGTTAAGAGCATGAACTCTAGGGTCAGAACATATGTGTTTAGTCCAGGCTTTTCCTGTTACTGGCTATGTGAACTTAATTCTTCTCTGTGCTTTGGTTTCTTCCTCTGTAATATGGGAGTAATAATAGTATTTTCCTCATGGATTTGTTGTGAGAATTAAATGAGATAGTTGTGCCTGAAAGTAGTAAGTACTCAGTAAAGGTTAGCTATTATCATTATTATTAATTAATAATAGTTGTTGCTCAGTTTTTATATATTAGAATATTAGACATTCATAACGGTATTTTAGGAATTTCTAAAGAGAGCAAATGAAAGCAAGAAACAATTGAATTGGAAAAATAAAATCAAATTCAAATATTTGTTGAACTATACATTTGGTTGGACTTCAGAATAAATTAAAAGGATAGGCAAAACTTTAGTTTGTGTCATCAGCATCTAACATAACCAAGGTAGGCATATATTAAATATTTGATTCCAAGATGATTGATTAAGTGCTATGGATGTAGATAGATATATCAGGAGTTTAAGATCCTTTGTCATGATGGTAGCAAAAAATGGCATTGTTATTAAATCTATCACTTTAGTACATGCCTGCCATAAACTAAAGTCCACCAGACATTCACAAATTCTTAATTTGATGTCATACTAGTCAATTGTGCTTCTCATTGATGGATAATAATGGAAATCTATATTATGTATATATATATTTAGCGTATTTCTGCTAATTATTTCCTATTCTAGGATTATATTTACTTGGCTGTTTTGGTAGTTCCATCACCAACTATTCCTTCATTTCCTTGATTTTTAATTCTGAATTTTAGGATTTTTATACCAGTGAACTAAGCTGTATTTAAGTACCACGGGACATTATGCTTAGGTTCCGAAATTGAATGATTGCCTCTAGAGCAACTTATAATTTACTGCGAAGATAGAAAAACCACCAAAAATTAGCTAGTTATTTGATTTTTAAAAGACAATGATATATATACAGCCTTCATTCATGTATTGACTCAATCAACAAATATTTGTTGAGTGTCTCTTATGTAGCCCTCACTCCGTTAGTTACAGGAGACACAAAACAAAGTTGACTGTAGTCCTCTCAAAGCTTAGTTTATCTTGGTAAACAGACATTTAAACCAGAACTGAAATAACTGTAGGAAGTACTAGGCCAGATGAAATACCAAGTGCTGTGATACTAATTAATAACTTTAATTAATAGATTACTTGAATGATTGAAATCCTTGAATCGAGATGAAGCTAATCCAGGAAGGTGTATGAAGTGTTAAGTTTTAAATAGTGCTTTGAAGGAAGGGAAAGGTGAATGACTAGAATGAAAAAACTTCCTCTCTTTTTTTTTTTTTGGTAGATTAGCATAAAGCTTTAGATAGTATTGAGAATCAGTTCTGATGAACAATCCTAGCTCATCTTTTAGAAATGGTTTTCATTTTTCCCTTTGTTGGTTGTCTTAACTCAGTCTATTCTCTCCTTTGCCATTCTGACAATAGTCATCATCAATGAACTTTCGTTGAGTTTGTGCAAGGCAGTACACTAAGCAAGAGAGAAAGAGGAAGAGGTAAATATTTTTTGTGGGCACCACACTTGTTGCTGTGTTTTTCTTGTTTTTTAGCATTATGTGTCGGTTCTTTCTAACTTTTTTCAGACCTCTTATAGGTCTTTATCTTATCTGGGATTTTTCTTCCTCTTTTCCTATCTTCACATCTGATGTTTTAATCATTCCATGATCCTATTAAAAATATTGTTTGTAATCCATCTTCTGTTTATCTTTAATAGTCATACAAATACCAACTTGTTTTTTCCCCCATTCACTTCTTTGCCCTTTTCTCTTTTTTCTTACCACCACTCTGGTTTTTCTGGGCACTTTCCAACTACCCTGAAATGTGTGGTGATGTCTTCCAGTCATGTGGGGATATGCATTTATATATAGAAGCTCCTTGATGTGTGATGGGGTTATGTCTGATAAGCCCATTTTAAGTTGAAAATATTATTAGTGCCTTAATACACCTAACCATAGCTTAACCTAGCCTACTTTAATTGTGCTTAGAACATTTAACTTTAGCCTACAGTTGGGCAAAATCATCTAGCACACAGTACACCATAGAGTATTGGTTGTTTACCCTGAGAGATTGCATGGTTCACTGGCAGCTGCTGCTCCCTGCCACTGCCCAGCATCATGAGAGATTATTTTACTACATATCACTATCCTGGGAAGAGATCAAAATTCAAAGTACAGTTTCTGCTGAATATGTATTCAGTAGAATACACACCATGTAAAGTCAAAAAATTGTTAGTCAAACCATCCTAAGTCAGGGACTGTCTGTACTGTTTTTAAAAGTGTGCTACTTTCTCTATTTTAGTTTTTTAATCCTGAATTTTTTTGAAAAGTTTATTTTTGTAATGTAATTGACTCACGCAAGAAAGGTTAATCTGAACGATCAAGGGGTGTTAATTTGTGGGTTAAAATGTGTTAAACAGTTGATTTGAAGTCTGTTTAAGTCAATTAGAGAGTATAATGAAGATGTTTCCAGGGTGTTATGGAACCTTTTGAAGTTAGTGTGGAATTCACTAGTGTATATTAACTATGGCACCTGGCTAAACATGTTATTGCATTCAGGTTTTTTAATTTGTGTGAATTCTAATAGATATGAATAGGTCAATATATATAGAAGTTTGACTTTATTAATGAGCCTCATCTTTTGTTATAGGAAATTAAATTCATGACTTAATTCATCATAAGCAATGGAAAACATAATTAGTATCATTGTTATCTTTGTTACTCGCATATTTTTCTGAAATGTAAGGCAATGACTCTTGTTTTAAAATAAGATTAGTGTCATTATTATAGGTTTTTAAATGCTAAGTATCTCATATGGAAGAGTAGAATTCATAAAGACATATAAAATGTTGTGTGCTCACTTAAAGAAATGATTTGTTTCCTCCCCTAAAATTACATGAAGTAAAATTATGAGACATTTTAGTGTTGGTTAATATTTTCAAAGATTTCAAAATAGTTAATATTATTACACACAGTTTAATATTATTGTGCTCAAATTCAGTCATTGAATATAATTTTTGTGTGATGATAGCATCATTTAAGATGATTAAGCATTACAACTTCAACAATTTAAATCCACAAGAGATATGAGAGTAAAAATTAAATTTTAAAATGCATTCTTCACTTAACATCAGGGTTAATATAGTCTGTTTTTTATTACTTATGTCAGTTTACTAGTAATAAACACATTTAGCATTTCAGCTTCTTGTAACCTTTTAGTTTAATTATTTAGCGACTGAGAAAAGTCTTATATGCTAAAGGGATTTCTGCAATGATGGATTAAATGCCAAAATAATGAAACCACACATCTTAAAAAATATACTGAAGGATAGATATTTTCTGATGAATTTCCACAAAATATCATATTTTTAAAATATTTTCAGCAATTCATAGTATTACTTTTTAATCTACTGTAGAAGCACCATGAGTCTAGTCTTTTGTAGCTCATTAGCAATTTCTTTAATGAGTTTTTGGTGTGATAGATAGTTAAAGTAACAGACAAATGACAGATTGTTTGCCTTTAATGATTTCCCTGTTTCAAGCCCATTACAAAGCAATTAGAAATCTGACAGCATTTTCACTCTGCATTACTGATTGTCTAAAGTGATGAGGAATGAGAGGTGGTGAATATTAATTGTATATTTTCATATGATTATCATAAATTATTACCTTGTCTGATGTGCTGCAGGTGAAGCAGGAGCATTAGAGAAAGGTAGTCAGATATATTAATTTGAAAGACTATATATTTTTAAAAAATCTTTGTAGTATAAACTCTGCTTTGCAATGTTAGCCTCTATGAATATTCCTCTATCATTATTAAATTAACTATTTTTAGTGTCTACCTATATTTGGGGCAACTGAAGTTTTCTTATTTGAGTACAAGAAAAGGAAAGGTTATTCCATTGTACAATGTACCTATATCTGTTTAAATTTAGAATCTTAAAAAATCTGTGAATTTTGTTGATTTATATATTACATATATATACATAATATTCAGCAATTTCAGTATAGAGAAAGATACTCTTAGAAATAGATCATAGTTTAGCATTAGGCTAAAGTCAGGTAATCCTGCAAAAGAAGGGGTAGGAAAGTGTAGCCAAATGTAGAATGAGATATTTCTAGGCCCTCTGTAACAGTTCTTTTAATCTTAGCCCACGATATATCCAGTTTTTCTAGTTTCTTACCTAAGGTGGATGGGGCTAAGACTGTCATCAGGATGCAAGTGGTGTTGTTACTTAGTTCCTGCCTTGGATTTGGAGCAACTGCTGTTCCAGGAACTAGATAAAGTAAGAATTAGCAAACCTAAAGCATTTTAAATGATTAGAGGCTGGGTGCGGTGGCTCACGCCTGTAATCCCAGCACCTTGGGAGGCTGAGGTGGGTGGATCACTCGAGGTCAGGAGTTCGAGACCAGCCTGGCCAACATGGTGAAACCACATCTCTACTAAAAATACAAAAATTAGCCTGGTGTGGTGGTGAATGCCTGTCGTCCCAGCTCCTCAGAGGCTGAGGCAGGAGAATGACTTGAACCTGGGAGGTAGAGGTTCCAGTGAGCTAAGATCACACCACTGCACTCCAGCCTGGGCAACAGAGCAAGACTCTTGTCTTAAAAAAAGAAAAAAGTGCTTGCTTTGGCAGCACATATACTAAAATTGGAACAATACAGAGCAGATTAACATGATCCCTGCTCAAGGATGACACACAAATTCGTGAAGTGTACCATATTTTTTATAGATTCAATCCCATCCTCATTAAGCTACCAATGACTTTCTTCACAGAATTGGAAAAAAAACTACTTTAAACTTCATATGGAACCAAAAAAGAGCCCACATTGCCAAGACAATCCTAAGCCAAAAGAACAAAGCTGGAGGCATCACACTACTTGACTTCAAACTATACTACAAGGCTACAGTAACCAAAACAGCATGGTACTGGTACCAAAACAGAGATATAGACCAGTGGAACAGAACAGAGCCCTCAGAAATAATACCACACATCTGCAACCATCTGATCTTTGACAAACCTGACAAAAACAAGAAATGGGGAAACAATTCCCTATTTAATAAATGGTGCTGGGAAAACTGGCTGACCATATGTAGAAAACTGAAATCGGATCACTTCCTCATACCTTATAGAAAAATTAATTCAAGATGGATTAGAGACTTAACTGTTAGACCTAAAACCATAAAAACCCTAGAAGAAAACCTAGGTAATACCATTCAGGACATAGGCATGGGCAAGGACTTCATATCTAAAACGCCAAAAGCAATGGCAACAAAAGCCAAAATTGACAAATGGGATCTAATTAAACTAAAGAGCTTCTGTACAGCAAAAGAAACTACCATCAGAGTGAACAGGCAACTTACAGAATGGGAGAAAATATTTGCAATCTACTCATCTGACAAAGGGCTAATATCCAGAACCTACAAAGAACTCAAACAGATGTTCAAGAAAAAAAAACCCCATTAAAAAGTGGGCAAAGGATATGAACAGACAGTTCTCAAAAGAAGACATTCATACAGCCAACAGACACATGAAAAAATGCTCATCATCACTGGCCATCAGAGAAATGCAAATCAAAACCACAATGAGATACCATCTCACACCAGTTAGAATGGCAATCATTAAAAAGTCAGGAAACAACAGGTGCTGGAGAGGATGTGGAGAAATAGGAAACACTTTTACACTGTTAGTGGGACTGTAAACTAGTTCAACCATTGTGGAAGACAGTGTGGCGATTCCTCAAGGATCTAGAACTAGAAATACCATTTCACCCAGCCATCCTATTACTGGGTATATACCCAAAGGATTATAAATCATGCTGCTATAAAGACACATGTACACGTATGTTTATTGTGGCACTATTCACAATAGCAAAGACTTGGAACCAACCCAAATGTCCATCAGTCACAGATTGGATTAAGAAAATGTGGCACATATACACCACGGAATACTATGCAGCCAAAAAAAGGATGAGTTCGTGTCCTTTGTAGGGACATGCATGCAGCTGGAAACCATCATTCTCAACAAACTATCACAAGAACAAAAAACCAAACACCACATGTTCTTACTCATAGGTGGGAATTGAACAATGAGAACACTTGGACACAGGAAGGGGAACGTCACACAGGGGGGCCTGTTGTGGGGTGGGGGGAGGGGAGAGGGATAGCATTAGGAGATATACCTAATGTAAATGATGAGTTAATGGGTGCTGTACACCAACATGACACATGTATACATATGTAACAAACCTGCACATTGTGCACATGTACCCTAGAACTTAAAGTATAATAATAAAAAAAGATTAGAAACATATTTGGTTCGATTTTACTAACATATATTAATTTATATTTTACTGTCTCTCTAAAGATAGGTATTAGTTGGTAATCGATATGTAATGAGTTGAGTATTTCTTTGTGCTAATGAGGCTGTGTCTTCATTCAGTCCTTCCTTTTGGACCTTTTTGCTCTGGTTTTATCTGTGGAATTCCACCCCTTGCAGATGCATGCCATCTTGGATCCATCTTTATGGATCTTTATTTATGAAGAAGGTAATATGATTATAAATCAATAAAATGGATTTTTGTACATGCTACTTTGAAACCATTCTGTTTATTTTATATTCAATTGTATATGTTTGCATTTTATATATACTTAGAGTCTCTGGAATACTTTCTACCATGTCTAGACATTTTTTCTTGGGCAATTCAGGAGGCAGACCTAAATATAAGAACAGGAACTAACATTTATGATTAACAAGCACTTTTACATATTGCATATGTTTTCATTTGATCCTTTTAACAGTCCTGTGAGGTAGGTAAGGAAGATACCATTATCATACACATAAAGCCATGAGAATGGGAAGAGACAAAGGCAAAAATTCAAACTCAAGTCAGTTGAGTCCAGTTCTGTTGCATTTTCTGCCATACCACCTTAGCTCTTATATGTAAAACTCTTCTGTTAAATGACTAAAATTTTAGAACAGAGAACTTTGGAGTTTGTCCCTTTTTTTCAGTATTCCACACCCCCGTTTTTTAGACAGGTAGGGAAAATGTACAGAAAAGAGTTTAGGATTTACCACAGGTTTGGCCTCATCCTAGAACTAGAACT
Source organism: Macaca fascicularis (assembly GCF_037993035.2). Taxonomy (NCBI): domain Eukaryota; kingdom Metazoa; phylum Chordata; class Mammalia; order Primates; family Cercopithecidae; genus Macaca; species Macaca fascicularis. The sequence continues at coordinate 34,206,499 of NC_088388.1, forward strand.
TCAGAACTTCATGATCCAGTCCCAGTGGTCTTTGCATTACAGTGCACTACTTTCATGTTTCCTGAAGCTACAGGGACATTTTCTTTAGCTACATTTTCTTCAGTTATTAACTTAAATAAATTATTTGTTAGAGTCTTGGCTTAGTAAATATAAATAATTCCCCCTTGTTCTTTTTTTTGTGTGTGTGTTATAAAATAAAGTCAGTTTTATCTGGCATAGCTTTTTTTATACTGTAGCAATCTCCTCTAAACATTCTGGAATGTCCTAAGGTAAGAGGGGAAGAAAAGAGTGTGACTCACTTGTGTTGACAGAGCTGAGAGAAGAGCAATCGGGAATAGTTACTTATTTCCTTTTGGGTGTACTGGTGCAAATAACGCCTTGGGGCACTCTTCCCTTTCTAGCCTGGGAGCATCCCTGATTGAATGTTTCCCTGGTATGGAGGCTTAGAAAGAAAGTTAAGATCATCAGCCAGGTGCAGTGGCTCACACCAGTAATCCCAGCACCTTGGAAGGTCGAGGCAGGCAGATCACTTGAGGTCAGGAGCTCGAGACCAGCCTGGCCAACATGGTGAAACCCCGTCTCTACTAAAAATACAAAAAATTAGCCAGGTGTGGTGGTGGGCGCCTGTAATCCCTGCTACTCAGGAGGCTGAGGCAGGAGAATCCCTTGAACCTGAGTGGCAGAGGTTGCGGTGAGCAGAGATTGTGCCACTGCACTCCAGCCTGGGCAACGGAGCGAGACTCTGACTTTAAGAAAAGGAAAAGGAAAAAGAATGTTAGATCAGACAATAATTCAGTAACCAAACATTTTCTTTTAAGATATCTAAATTATTATTTTAAATGCTTAAATGGTGACAGAGATTGGGAAAATAGGTATGTCAATTACATAATGAGGAACAACAATTCTCCTGGTTCGTAGGCAGCTTAGTTCAACATACTGTTGGCTCTTGCCTGATTCTGTAATACAAGCCAAATGTTTGACTTCCTTTCCCCAGTGAGGCCTCTTTCCAGCATAGTTATGTTCCCAGCCCTCTCATGTAGTTAGCCAGCTGGTCTCATGATACAGAGATTTCTCTTCATGAAAAGGGGGTTCATCCCTTGACTCCACACAATTGATTTTTACATTATTTCTCCTCTAACCAAATGAGAGGTATTCTTCACACTCTTCAAGTTTCAAGTGTTTGTGCCAGCACTTATATTTTAAGCACCACTCCAATATTGATTACTCTCTCTAGCCATAGAAAATCCTTTCAATTCATTCACAAAGGGCTCCCTTGTTTCCTCTCAAAATTTCTATCTAATTTGAGTTTATATTTACAGTGGTGTCACACTGTTGGGCCAGTGCAACTGTTGTCCCAGTGCAACACCACTTAGTTGAATTAACAAGTCATTTAAGAGCTCTATAGGGAAAAAAAGGTCAAAAGTTGAGGGAAAAAAAAAATAAGGCAATACCTTTTTTAAAATTTCACAGCTCTCAGAGACCTGATGTGATTGAGTCAAAATGTAAAGTAAGCCAAGATTCCTATCAGTCATCAGTAAAAAGACTGACTTTATTCTGAAACAGATCCTTAAAAGAGAGATGCATCAGAAGCCATTGTTCTAGCATTGAAGTCAATTTTTAAATTCCTTTCTTCCTAAATCATTTTACCCTATCCTGCTGAATTGGAGAAGGGAATAAAAAGGCTTACACATTAAAATAGAGTACACTGTTCACTTCTTGCATGATAATATGACCTGTCATTCTATCATAGAAAGCTACTAAGTTCATCTGGCATATTTGGCTCTTCTGATACTGTATTCATGCCCCCAGTTAAACTAAGCTGTATAATTACCAAAATAATTTCCCCCTTGCTTTAAAAATATATATCGCTTTTCCAGTTTCCAATGATATCTTTCCATCATTTTGAGATGGTAAAAGCAGAGAGATTTAGTTAAAAAGAGTTGGTAGGACAGAGAAGAGGAATAAAAAGATATTCTTCTTTCCTTTTGCAGTACTCACATCCACATCTATTCTGTGTTGACAGTCATAAATATTTGACTCATAATTTTTTGTTTTTTGTTTTGAGACCAAGTCTCACTCTGTCGCCAGGCTGGAGTGCAGTGGCACGATCTTGGCTCACTGCAACCTCCGCCTCCCAGGTTCAGGAGATTCTCCTGTCTCAGCCTCCTGAGTAGTTGGGACTACAGGCACCTGTCACCACACCGGGCTCATTTTTGTATTTTTAGTAGAGACAGGGTTTCACCATTTTGGCCAGGATGGTCTCTATCTCTTGACCTCATGATCCTCCTGCCTTGGCCTCCCAAAGTGCTGGGATTACAGGTGTGAGCCACCGTGCCTCGCCTTTGACTCATATTTTAACTCACTTTTGGACTTCTTAAAGTTTGAACTAACTATCCCTTCAAAAAAAAAAAAAAAACTTACGGTGTACTTAGAGACTGATTATCTATTTCCATAACCTGCAGTCATAGACTTTTCTATTTACACTAGGCTCTGTAAGTTGAAGAATTTTCTTGTTATTATCCAGTAATCAAAGGTGGTTGGATTACCTAGTATGGTGCCTCAACATGTCAGGCAGTTCACTGTGCTTATTCTGGTATGCTTCGAAGTTTAGCATTGCTAAGTGGGTGTTGGCATTTATAATCAAAGAATTTCAAGTAAATATCGAACATCAGACTTGAAGCTATAAATTATCCTTAAGAATAAGACATTTAAGAAAATATTATCTAAATCTGTAACCAACAGTTGGTTTTGGGAAAATCATCAGGTTCTAGATGTTTCTACACTCTGAATAACACTGAAGATAGTAGGCCACATATTTAGGCATTGTCACCAATGTTGTAGGTTATAAATGCTTTGTGTTTACTGTCTCCATGTGGTTTATTATCAAATGGAAACCATCTGTTGAAACCATTTTACACTAAAATTAACAGATAATTTATCAAGTAAAATGGATATTTCACTTTTTGAATACTTAAAGCATTAGATTCCAAAGAAGTGTCCTATTTGTGGCAGGCTGCTTCAGGCTATGCTCCCAGATAGCTCAGGTGTAGAAAAAGGTGATGCTTTGTACCAATTTGGATGAAGAATTTTGCAAAGTATTAGGTTCTCATTTATGTTGCTTCCAACTAAATCAAAAAGACCTTGCCGATATTGTGAAAATTGTGAAGAGGTGGCCATCACCTTGGTTGGCAAGTCAAATTTACTGAAGTTGGAAAATTCAAAATGGAAATTATGTATATTGTTGAAGAAACAATACATTAAGCATATATGTTTGTAAGTGCATATGAATGTCTGTATGTTGTGTGTGTGTTTGTGTACACTTGTATATGTGTTATAGTGTATAGAAAAAGAGGCGGAAAACAGAGACCTTAAGTTTATGTGTCAGGGAACACAATGTGAATAAAATAGTGATTCTAATTGCATCTCCAACCTGGCAAAATGAAAACTATAATCTAAGTTAAACCTGATCTAATCTAAATGCCTAATGGCAATAAGGATGAGATTATTTCTTCCTTTCTCCTAGAGGGCTACATAATCTTTTGCCTTCCATTTTAGGGGTCATCTCAGATTCTGAGTATTTGTTTTAGAATACTAAAGGTAGCAGGATGTAATTATATGAATTTAAGTGGATGTGATATTTCTCCAAGGACTTATTGAGCTAGTCATGTTATTATTAAGTGGACTCTCAAGTTAACTCAAAAGCTGTTATCTTTGTTTTGAGATTGAGCTGTACATTGTAGATAGGAAATTAAGTCATACTTCCTTAATATATGGAATGCCTTGACTAGTCGAATTATGAAGTTGTTGTGTTGAATGTTTAATACAATAGTCGAAAGCTCTTACATTGCTAAGTATCAAACTATGAGCTCACTGAGGGCAGTGCCTTTTTCTATCATGTTTTTATTATGTTCATGTTGAATTATGTTTGAGCTTGTTTAGAAAAAACATAATGCTAATTATTCCTGTATATCATTATTTAAGTAAATAAGTGATTTATCTTCAATAAAAGTAAATAGGATCGTGTATATACATGATAAGGATGTTTGTCATTGCTTTTCCTCTGGTAGACTAGTCAATCCTTAGCCATGACAGCACATGGTTTCTTTATGGAGTGAGCACAAGGTAAGCCCTAGAGCACTGTTTTGTTACCTTACATTTGTCACTCTGCCTAGATGGTGATCTTTACAAGGTTTTATATTTCACCCCAGGAGAATATTATCTAATAATTATTGTTAAAGCAAATTGGAGGTCCAAATTTTTGTGATCAGGTTTGAAGGATATGTTTCTCAATAATAGTTGAGCCATCTTTTCTGTTCTGTTTTGCTTGGCTTACAGTACCTTTCAATAGATTTCAAACTTCACATAATGGCTTGTGGAATTGCTTCCCTCTGCAGCCCTTTAAACTATCAGTGTAAAATTCAGAAGACTTTATAAGTACCTCCTCATTTGGATACCTGTAAATAGGAAGATTGTATTTATATTAGGGGAGTGGAAAAAGAAAAGATCCTTTACTCAAGTAGTAGTTCCTGGATTAGCATTAAACAACTTCTGGTTCAAGCCGGGCGCGGTGGCTCACGCCTGTAATCCCAGCACTTTGGGAGGCCGAGACGGGCGGATCACGAAGTCAGGAGATCGAGACCATTCTGGCTAACACGGTGAAACCCCGGCTCTACTAAAAATACAAAAAATTAGCCGGGCACCGTGGCGGGCGCCTGTAGTCCCAGCTACACGGGAGGCTGAGGCAGGGGAATGGCGTGAACCCGGGGGGCGGAGCTTGCAGTGAGTGGAGATCCGGCCACTGCACTCCAGCCTGGGCGACAGAGCGAGACTCCCTCTCAAACAAACAAACAAACAAAAAAACAACAAATTCTGGTTCTTTGGGATCAACAGGTCATGTGCTGCATTTATGCATGTGAATAATAAACTTATACAAAATAAAAGGAAATTTCATGCTTGGGAGGAAAAGAAGTTTGTGTGCTTTTACCCTTACCTAAAGAACACTGTCCGTTAAAGTAAGATAGAGTGAAAGAAGTTTTTTTCCTGCCTTCATTTTGGAAAATTTATGTTAAAAGACCTTAAGATTTCCCACATAATATTTAAAAACTTTTTTGAGCCTGCTCCATTGCTATGTGATAATCTTCTATTTCTAAAGAATTACATGTATCTCCTGCTAAAAGGGGAGGTAAAGCAAGGGTTGAATAATCTTTTACCTATAACATATGCATATTTATGAAAAAAGTGGATATGTTTGAAAAATTGCATGTATTTTTATGCTTCTATTGATTTGTTACTATGGCAACCACTGCAGTGCCTAGTATTTATGTTGTCTAAAATTCAGAACACCTTTTCAAAGAAATAAATATGCCAGAACCATGCATTGTATTTACTTTAGTATTTAGAAAAATATTTATTCTAATGCATATTTTTGAAGAAAAATAGCAATAAATAATGTAAACTTCAGCCTGGCTTAAATTAGTACCTTTTCCTGTAGTGTTTTTAAAAATCAAAATAATTACATTTATTCTTCTTTCTTTTCCTTGTTATAAAAAATCAATAGTGAATAGAAATAATGAATTTTTAAAATTCATGAGTCAATCTTGAAATGTAGTTTTTTGATGTCTCCTGTTTTTATGACTTAATATTTTGATTCATAATAAATTTCTGAAAATATAAAACATGAACAATTCAACCAAATATTTAATATTAGCTACATAAATTAAAAAATGTAAATATTTGCATTTCTGATTAAAGGTGATTTTTAACATCTAGGAACAAAGGATTTCTATTTTGTATTTGAAATGAAAGGTATGGTTGCTATTACTTAGTTAAATTATTTAAATCATTTTCTGACATGTGTTATACATAAATATAATTTTTTGAGTGTTAAACAACAGAATGGAAATTATGAAGCATAAAATCAGACATGTTTCATGTCACGTATTACCTGTTAAGAAAAACTGCAATGCAGCATTTAAGTACAACAGAACAATGAGCATATTGTTTCTGATACTTGTAAACAGGATGGATCTACAGTTTCACAGTTTATGTTGACAGTATCTTTGTGGGAAATGTAATTATCAAATGAATTATAACATGTCTTAGTATCAAGATTATTAATAGTAATTTTAATTACCTTTTTCAAGATAATTGGATATGTTCTCATAAGTATATGGGAAAGGGGACACTGGGCTAATTAGATATTTTGAACTTAGTTATCTTTAAAATATCTAGGAGCTTAACATACATATTCTATATTTTAGGAATTTCTTCTTTTAATTAAATGTTTTCCTAAGTAGAACTAAGCTAATTTACAATTTATAAAATCTCACTGTTGATCCCTTGATATTCCTCCTTGAGTATTGATATAATTTTAAAAGATTGAATAATTAAAATTTAAAAAATTAAATGTTCACTACTAGTTATAACATTTTTCTAAAACTGGCAAAATTAAGAAAATAATATTTTGCTCCACTAATGGGTACTGTTAGATGGGCTTTCATATAATACTTCTGATAATTTTAGAAATTGATTCATTTCCAAAAAGCAATTCATTTTGGAGATACACAACAGCCTTAAAAATGTGCATTTATTTTGATCTAGGGATTTAGCTTCTAGACTTAAAGAACTATTCAGTGGTGTGGTCAAAGGTATATATATACAAGAATTACAGCTTTAATCACAGTAAGAAGTACTTGGAGCCACTAACTAGGATATTAAACAGGTAATAAAAAATCACGTTCTCAACAAATATTTAGTAATTTAGGAATACTGTCATTCATTGAACCCAGCTGTATATATTTTATTTTGTTTTTTGGGAGACTGGGCCTTGCTATGTTGTCCAGTATGGACTTAAACTCCTGGACTCCAGCAATCCTCCTGCCTCAGCCTCCCAAGTAGCTGGGGCTACACGTGTGAGCCACCACAAACAGCCTTGCATATGAACTATATATTTAATATGGCCACACCTTTGTTTAAAAAAAAATCTGTAAAATCATAGATTAAAGATTAAAAACAAAAAAATTATAATGATTGCTAATTCCAAGAGTAGATTTTTAAATACACTTTTTAAATCTTAATATGAGCATTTCTATAATAACTTCAATTATAATCATTTAAATTGTCTTTAATAAGACAAGTTAATTAAAATTGTGTTTACATTCATTATAATGAAAATTCAACCAGTTGGAGGAACAATATTATCTTGTCAACATTGAATTCATTGTCTTGTTTTCAAATCTGGAAGTAGTTGGTACTCAATAATTTGTTGATTGAATGGATAGATGATGGGGTCAGGAATTAGCAAAGTGGTTTTAGGGAAAACACATTTGGAGGGCCACAAAGGTACCTTGTTTATGTTTACATAAAATTGATTTGTTCATCATAACAATAGATGACAGGATAATAAAGTGATAAGAATGTGCAAGAACTGCTTTACTAAACATAGTCTGGTAGCATAGAATAAGGCAAAAGCTAAATAGCTAGATTTACCCTAAGACATTTAGTTTGTCTAGTTGTACAATTATAGCTATTAAAATAAACAAGAAAAAACATTTATCACTGAAATTCCAACAGGAAACATAACCTATTTGAGAGTCTGGAACTCTAGTTCTTAACCTCCCCACTTAAAAAAAATTAAACTATTGTTTTTATAAAATGAGTTTTGATAATGCAAGTTTACTCAGGGATATGACTATTACATCGTAGAAGAGTAGACTATTCCATAGTAAACTATATTTTAGTTGTTGTAAAATTAATTTTAAAAAGAATAATTTGGCAATGCAGGTGTATACGTGTGATTTACATGTTTATACAACACCAGAAAGGTAGATTTAATGAAGAAATCAAATGTCTTTCTTAATTGAATTGAATGGTTAGCCTTCTGGACCAGCTCTATTGGAGATGGGGCTTTGCAAATGAGATCTCCATGTCTCCTAGTAAGGTTGAATGTGGCAGCAACTTATATCTCCTGAACCAACAGTCATTATCTACCTTGCCAATATTTTAACACACCTGAAGTTCCTATCACAGTGTATAATGGCTTCCACTGTGGTATGGGGATGCCGTTTCAGCATTGGTGGAGGTAACTGGGAATTAAATAGGTGAGGGCATGTTGAGTGGCAGAAAATAAGGTATTTGCTGCTGGAATGCAGTTTTCAAGGGACAGATACAACCTCTCAGTGGAATATGACCTAAAACTCTACCTAAGTGTTTCCAATGTACATTAGGACTGGCCTTTGAGAGGTAACATATGACTGTTTACTAGCTGTGTTGGAAGCTAGAGAAAGAGACCTGAAATCTTTGAAGATGATGGTAATTCCATATTTCTTTTCTTCACTTGTGTCTTTCTTCCACATGCATGCTTTTCTCTGCTGTGTCATCTCCATCCCACTAGAAAATGTGAGTTAGAATATTCAATTCTGCTATAGAAGAAAACAAATGAGATGATGAAATGTGTAAGAAATTTGACGATAGATAGGAAGTCAGCTAGTATGTTATGAGATACAGGTGAAACTTCTAGTATGTATTAATATAGATATGAGTAAGCACATAGTTTGAGAAAGAAAAGCAGAATTTAGAAGATGTACTAAATATACATAGTAAACAAGTTACTAACCTATAAAACTTGCCAAGACAAAATAAATGGGTCATGAAGGACTAGACAAGTTTGTATTTATTTGATAGAAAGGTAGAAAGACCAATTTGTGATCTTGTCACTTCTGGGCTGACAGCTGTGCCATGCCACCTACTTATGACATCCAGTAAGGTCCTATATTGGCCCATGGTACTATGCCTAGGAAATGCAAATAAAACCCATAATTCTTCACTGTTAATTGGCAAGCTACCTCTTTATTCAGGTATAACTTTCCCTTTGTTTCTCTCATTATCAAGTATGTGCCTTTGACCCCTGGCACCTTCTATCTGGGTCACCTGACTCAAATCTGAATTATTATGGGGAAGGCTGATGTGGCACAGAGAAAACAGAGGATGTGACTAACATGGAACCCAGGATACCTATAGGGTGGTCCTGCCACTCACATCCTATCATAAGAGTGTCAGCCTATTTCATTGCTTTCCCATTGCTTTTTGTTTTACATTTATTTAGTAAATTGTATGAAATGAACATGTTAATTTGGTCTGTGAGCCCTCAGATTTAGCCTGCCTGGTAATGTACTTGGTGGCTACCATTACATCAAGGTAATTTTCGACCTGACAGTATGCTTTACTTTGAACTTTACTAACCCTCCCTCACAATTTGGGATTTTGAACGAATGCACTGATCATCACTATCTGGTTTAGGGGACCTAGACCAAGCTACGAAAGGAGTGTTAAATTGCGGTGATTCTATGGCAGTCTTAAGCATAGGTGCAGTCTTAAGCACCTAGTTCATTGTGAAGGAATTATGAGAACCTGTTTCTCACCCTCTAGGGAAATGCAGAAGAGCTAAGCAAGTCCCAGTTTACCTGGGAAAGAGGATTAGGAGGTTGTTTGTCAGCTCTGTCCCACTTGAATTCTCTCCTTCCTCTCCTTACTGCTGAGGCTGGAGGTAGTTATTGTCCAGAACAAGACCTTCAAATACTTTTTTGCTCATGTACTCTATAATGCAATTTTGAAAAACATATACTCTCTTGTACATTTTAATTTGACACTTAACATTTCTTGTTACAAGCTTAAGTAGTTGGAAAATATGTGATTTCGGGTATGCTATGAATGTTGACATTTAAAAAATAAAACTGTGTATTTAAAATATATCTAATAGAATATGAATTCCATATAATTTGTTTAAAATATTTTAATGAACATTTTCAAACACATACAAGAGGAAAAACAGTAAAACCTCCATGTACTCTTCACCCAAGTTAAACAATCATCAGCTTTCTGACATTCTTACCTTTACTCCCTTACTCTTTTCTATTGGAGTATTTTAAAGCAAACTCCAATCATATTGTACTCACATATACCTTGGTTTATATGTCTAACAAAGAAGATTTATCACGGTAGTACCATTTATTCATATTCAATAAAATCATTTCCTTAATATGAAGTAGTAAGCAGTATATATTCATGTGTCACCAATTGTCTCAAAAATGTATGCCTTATGATAGTTTGTTCAAATCAGGAACTAAATAATACTTAAATATTTATGCATTGTATTTAGTTGAAGTGATTTTTATTTATTTATTTATTTTTTGAGATGGAGTCTCTCTCTGTCGCCCAAGCTAGAGTGCAGTGGTGCAATCTCGGCTCACCGCAACCTCCGCCTCCCGGGTTCAAGCAATTCTCCTGCCTCAGCCTCCTGAGTAACTGGGATTACAGGCATGTGTCACCATGCCGGGCTAATTTTTTTTTTTTTTTTTTTTTTTTTTTGTATTTTTAGTAGAGACGGGGTTTCACCATATTGGCCAGGCTGGTCTCAAACTCCTGACCTTGTGATCCGCCCGCCTATGATTCTTGAGTCTCTTCATTTGTAACACTTCTCCTTTCTCTGTTTTCTCTGCCATGTCTTTTAAAATGTTTCTCTACTTCACACATTTATGAGAAAAAAACCCTAGAAATTCGATCTAGAAACTTGGTTAGATTCAGTGTTTATGGCAAGAATGCTTCATAGGTATTCCTGTGTTTACAATTCCTGTGGAATTACACAAGGAGAAGCAATTTCTAGTTGTCTTATTCTAGTGACATTAATATGAATCAATAGTATAAGTATTATCAGTCAGATTCATCTGTTATAAATTTGCCTTTGTCCTTTCATCTTATGATGACAAACATTGCCTGGACAAACATTATCTGGGTCCATTATTTCATTAGAGTTTATGCAATGGTGATTTTCTAATTCTTTGGTTCCATCTATATTTATTAGCTGTGATTCTTCTATTAAGAATTTTTTTTCATCATCTATTTGTTTCTCTTGAATTATAGCCAACTCAGGAAAGAAGAAAAAGTACATTTCTTTTCCAGGACACTAAGTTGGTGCTCCAACAATCTCCAAAGATGAGCGATAAAAATTGAAGTATAAATTTTAATTTTAGTATTATTAGATACTCATGGATTTATATGTTGATTTTTATTTTTTACTCTTCAAAGTGTCCCATTTTTGGCCAGTGGAATTACCTTTAAGGTGACTCCTGTGTGCTTTTGACACTCCCCACATGAAAGAGTGTGTAGTAGAGCTTTCTAGAGAAACAGAGAAACAACAGGATGTGTGTGAATATAGATGATGGAGATAGAGTTTCTTGTTTTAAGAGAGTTCTTTGTTTTAAGCATGACAAGGGGTCACACATACACATATACATAGATATTTTAATATTGAATACTGTAGATATTTTAAAACATTAAAAACATTAACAAGCTCTTCTTCAGCAAAGTTTTTCCTTAAACTTATATATTTATTCCATTTTTTTCATAGAATTTTATCATTTATAATTGAAAGTTTTTTATAGGCTACTCGGTCTTACATAACATGTTGTTATCTGCAATAACAACATTCTATAATAAGGTTTTTTTTTAAAAAAAAAATGGCCTTTGACCATAAGGTTATAAGTGTAGAAAAATTTCATCAGGATTGGGTTTTCATTATAATTATTGGTAGCATGCAATTATTCAAAACAGCATGAATATATTACCATTTCTGATATTTAGCAAACATAAAAAGAAAATTTATGAAAAAATATATTAGTAATATACGTTGGGGAGAGCATGCATAATTTCTTGATTAAAGGAATTGTGGAGTTGTTTCTTGGTTTGAAACCTTGGAATGGGCCAAAAGGAAATATTTTTCTTTTGTAAAATGAGAAATAGAGACTGTCCAAGATTAAACTCTAGTTAGGACAGGCAGCTTCTTAGAAGATGTACTTTTTTAAAGTACCTCTATATAGAAGGCAAGAATCTAGAAGTTGGTTTTCTTAAAACTATCCGCACTTGCATGCCCTTTGGAAAATCTACATGAACTGTTCCAACTTGAGGACCACCAAGACTCTGTTCTCCAATAGCTGACACATGGTGCCTACTATGTGCCAAACACATCAACTTTATGAAGTGATTACTATTTTTATCCCCATTTTGCAGATGAAGAAACTGAAGCACAAAGATGTTATATAACTTGTCCAAAGTGACGCAGCTTGTAAGTGGGCAGCAGGGAGGCAAACCCGGTCACTGTGGCTCCAGAGTCCAGACTCAACCACTATGGACATGAATGTCTTTTTTAAAAAAGGGTGGAAGGTTACCCTAGGTGGGGGCATCAGAGGGGAGCACATAGTGATCTAAAATTGTTGCGAAATAGGAAGTAAAGGAAAAATTGTAGTTTTTCTGTGTGTCAGTGAATAAATTATGCATGTGTTAATAAAACATAAGTCAATGCCTTTATCTGTATTCTTTAGAGTACCATAATATTTAGTGTCAGTCAAATTAAAATTAACACATTTTTATTTTTTTAATTTCTAATGAACAATTAGTTCTCGTTTAATTGGCAATGTGCAGGGGTGTTATCTGAAACCCTGTTACTGTCGTGTTTTGCATATTCTACTTAGCCTGTGAATATGTTCTACTTCTAGTGAGGATGACACTGTTTATAGATACATTACAGAAGAAATATTTATTTAATAATGGTAATGATTTCACACTTATATAACTAATCCTACTAGAAGCATTTTGAAAGAGTTTTCATTTTATTTATTTATTTATTTATTTATTTATTTTGAGATGGAGTCTCACTCTGTTGCCCAGGCTGGAGTGCAGTGCCGTGATCTCGGCTCACTGCAATCTCTGCCTCCTGGGTTCAAGCAATTCTCCTCCCTCAGCCTCCTGAGTAGCTGGGATTACAGGTATCCATCACCACACCTGGCTAATTTTTTGTATTTTTAGTAGAGATAGGGTTTCACCATGTTGGCCAGACTGGTCATGAATTCCTGACCTCGAGTGATCTACCCACCGTGGCCTCCCAAAGTGCTGGGATTATGGGTGTGAGCCACTGTGCCCTGCCTTTATTTTATTTTTTCAAGTGACAGGATCAGACAGGGCATGGTGGCTCACGCCTGTAATCCCAGCACTTTGGGAAACTGAGGTGGGCAGATCACTTTAAGTCAGGAGTTCGAGACCAGCCTGACCAACATGGAGAAACCCCATCTCAACTAAAAATACAAAAATTAGCCAGGCATGGTGGCGTATGCCTGTAATCTCAGCTACTTGGGAGGCCGAGGCAGGAGAATCACTTTAACCCAGGAGGTGGAGGTTGTGGTGAGCCAAGATCATGCCATTGTACTCTAGTCTGGGCAACATGAGCGAAACTCCATCTCAAAAAAAAAAAAAGAGACAGGGTCTTACTCTGACACCCAGGTTGGAGTGCAGTGGCACAGTCATACTCAGTGCAACCTTGAAATTCCTGGCTCAAGTGATCCTGTCGCCTCAGTCTATCAAGTAGCCAGGACTATAGGAATGCACCACTCGGCCTGGCTAATATTTTAAATTTTTTTATTTGTAGAGATGGGTCTTGCCATGTTGTCCAAGCTGGCCTTGAACTACTGGGCTCAAGAGATCCTCCCACCTTGGCCTCTGAAAATGCTGAGATTATCAGCATGAGTCACTGCATCCAGCTTTGACTCCTGAACTACTTTATGGGGAAAAAATAAAAATAAAAAAACTATACCTAACACTAAAATAATTACCTCTTTCACTGAAAGTTAGGATTATAATTGTGCATAAGTAAAAAAATAAAACTATTGCTGTTTTCTTCAGGTTATTTTTGAATAGTTAGATGCAAATTTCATTTTTTTTAATAATTGGATTATATAATAAACACACCAGGACAGTTGGTGGATTTTGTTCTGCAAGCGGTTTTACTCTTTAATCATATACTTTTGCCTTGCTATGCACAGCTGGATTTTTGCTTATAAGCATTTCTCAATTAGGACTCAACCTATGAAAGAATTCAACAGGCAATGGTTGTTAAAGATGCCTTAGAAGAGAGCCTCACCCCTCCTATCATGAAACATTTAAAGGAGGAGGGAGAGAGAGGGCCAACAGAGGAGTGCTGGGCAGAGAAAAGCACCCTCTCTTATTAAACTATGTATAGACAGATACTTTTTCTTATTTGATGCAGATTAGAACATTTATTGAATGTTTACCATGTACCAAGTCCTGTGCCAAATGCTTTCAAGTTCACTATTTCATTTAATCCTCATAACCATGTAGTTACCCTGTTTTGCACATGAGAAGACTGAGGCTGAAAAATTTCGTGATACTTAAGGTCACCTAGTTAGAAAGTGCAAGAGAAAGACATGATCATCCTCTTATGTCAATAGGTATGAATTCCTCCATAATACTTGTGGGTGTAAGTTACGTTATATTGCTTTTATTTTTCCATATGCTAAGTTAGCAGCAAGTGCAGTCTCATAATCTTTGAGCTTCCCATCTCCTGTAGATTATCTATGAACCTTAGGTGTTAATTGTTTTTCAAAAGGAAAGTTCTCCAGCTGCCCCCTCCCAAATGAGAATGACCCTTAATGTCAGTTAGTTTGTCTGTTGGTGCTGCTGGTACTATTGGTGGTGCTGCCATTGCCATAGCTTCTTGCTGACCCACGTCACCATTACTGATCTCATTGGCATCCATCATCTGACTCGCTCTATTGGTCCTTGCTTCAGGAAAGTCTTTCTGGCACCAGTTCCGCCTCAGCCTTGAAAGGCAACATGGTCTTTGAAAGAGGGTATATTAGTCAGGATTCTACAGAGAAACAGTACCAAAAAAAATTGTGTGTGTGTGTGTATGTGTAGTCATGGATTACGTAAGAATGTTTTGCTTAAGGATAGACTACATTTACAGTGGCACTCCCATGAGATTATAATGGAGCTGAAAAATTCCTATCACCTAGTGACATAGCTATTGTAATGTTGTAGTGCAATGTATTACTTTTCTATGTTTAGATACACAAATACTTACTATAGTGTTAAAATTGCCTACGGTATTCTACACAGTAACATGCTGTACAGGTTTGTAGCCAAGGACCAATCAGCTATACCATAGAGGCTAGGTATATATTATGCCTTCTAGATTTATGTAAGTATACTGTATGATATTTGCCCAATGAAATCACCTAATGGTGGATTTCTCAGAACATATCCTCATTGTTAAGCAACGCATGTCTGTCTGTCTGTCTATCTATCTATCCATCCATCCATCCATCCATCCATCTATCTGCATATATATAAAAGTGCAATTTCCATTCTTAACCAAACCAAACATAACTCAGAGATTCTACTTGCAGGGTGAACTGGTCTCAATGTTATTTTGTCATCACTTTCTTCTTGGACCAATACAATGCTTCACTGCACTGGACACTGTTGTTGAATTCCCTACCTGTGAAAGCAGTTTCTGGAGAACTTTGGCTTGAAATGCACATACTTAGACAAGTTCTTTCTTCTGAACCATCCTTTTTGCTGCCCCCTTCTGGAAGCCATTGTCACCTGCAGAAAAGCTCCTCCCTACTAGCTCTCCTCCCAAGATGTGGAAAGGCAAAGTCCACAAACTCCAGCAGGTTCATGGGAGGCTTTCATGTTGGACATCTCCTACTCATCAGTCAACCAGTGGTGTCCTTACCTGCTTGCCAGAGACCTCAAGTTCCATGGGTCCAAAACCAAATTCATTCTCTCACCCTCCACCAATTTCTCTTCCACCTTGTTTTCTCCTTCCCTTCTCTTTCTACTCGTTCTTTGATCAATATATATATATATGAAGAGAGAGAGAGAGAGAGGAAGATTAATTGATTGATTTTTAAGAATTGGCTCCCGTGATTGCAGAGGCTGTGTGAGTCCAAAATCTGATGGGGTAGGCTGGCAGGCTAGAGACTTAGAGAAGGGGTGCAATTCAAGTCCAAAGACAACCTGCTGAAAGAATTCCTTCTTACCCAGGGGAAGTCAGTCTTTTTTCTATAAAAGCTTTAAACTGATTAGATGAGACCCACCCACGTTATGGAGGGTAAACTGCTTTACTCAGAGTCTACCCATTTAAATGTTAATCTCATCCAAAAAAAAAAAAAAAAAAAAAACCTTCACAGAAAACATCCAGAACAATGGTTGATCAAATAGCTGGTCACCATGGCCCTGCCAAGTTGACCCATAAAATTAACCATCACAGTGTCTAACACAATTTCTTCAGTATTGTGCTCAATTAGGGTACCCATCACTGGTTCCCCCAGATCACAGCTACAGTTACCTGGCCCTTTAAATCCACCTCTCCCTCTCCTTTCCTCCCTCCCTCCTGCTCCTCTCCTTCTCTCTCACAGAACCACATATACTCCACAGACTCATTTTTTCCCAAGATCTCACTGCCTCAGAATAGTTGTGCTGGGGTAGATTTATCTACTGCAGACCAATTCTTGCCAATCTTTTTTATGTCCTGGGAAATCCAGCAATTTAACTTAAAGATCTTTTAGGCACAGATTTTAAAAATGCAATAAGGTCCTGTGTATCATCCCTGGGTAAAGGAAAAGCAGACCTCTGAAGCAGGAAATCCCACTTACCACTGGGAGTGGAGCTAGTGAGGAGGAAATGCTTTTTGTTCTTCCTTGAAGAGTAAAACATTATTTTCATCAAGATAAAAACAGAGACTTTTTGGTGCCTTCTTTAAAAAGCAGCAAACAGTAAATCTTTGGTGAGTCCCATGGGTACATATGCAACCATAGAGACATAGGATAGTACCTTCTCATTTAAAAAGGAGGCTATTTAAATATAGATAGGTGCAGCCTAGACATCTTGATTTGCCTGGAACAGGCCCAGTTTGGATAATAAATTATTTGGCTAGGTTAGATAGAATTAACATTGAAAATTTGTCAAAACTATCTACTTTAGTCCATTAGGGAATCCTTTCTTCTGTGATTACAGTGTTGCTGATGTGAACAAATGTGTTCTTGGCAGCTGAAGTACAATTTCCCTCATTTCTTTAACAAATATTTATTGCATATCTACTATGTCCTAGACACTGAATTAAGCACTATGAATGCAAAGTGAACAGGACAGACTAGTCTCAGCTCTCATAAATTTTTTTTTAACTGTAATATTGGAGAGTTACTTCAGGTATTACTAGTATATATTGAATGAAGCAAGGAAACTGATCAATGTATATATTTGTTTCCATAGTATCTCACTCTGGGCTGCTATGACAAAGTACCTTAGACTGAATAATATACAAACAATAGAAATTTATTCCTCACAGTTCTGGAAGCTGGTATTTCTAAGACTAAGGCACCAGCAGTGTCTGGTGAGTGCCTGCTTCCTTATTGATAATGTGCCCTTGCATTGTAAAAAGAGTTCACCCTTATGACTTAATTGCCTCCCTGAAGGCCCTGCCTCATAATAACATCACATTGGGGATTAAATTTCAACTTAGAAATTTGGCAGGGGGTAGAGGGGCCACAAACATTCTGACCATAGCACATAGGAAAACTCATTCTTAATTTCAGGCAACCAACTGACTTAAACATGAACTTTGGGAAATGGAAAAAAAGAAGTCTATTTCATTATACTAAGTTGGCTTCTCGTTTTCTAAATCATCAACAGTATAGGAGCAGTGTGAGCAAAGGTCTAGAGACTGGAAATAAATAGTGTGTACAAGATGTTAAGAAAGTTTACATTGAGGACAGGTAAGAAAAAAAGGTTTATTTCTTACTCATATAAGAGTTTATTTCTTACTTACAATGTAAAGTTTATATTGAGGATGAGTAAGAAAAAAAGACTTATTTCTTACTCATATAAAAGTCTGAAGGGCTAGTATAATGCTCTAAGGCCTTCCATTTTGTTGCTGTGCTGTGAGTAGCTTCCATTCCCAAAGTCACAGATGGTGCATTCATGATCATTCATGGCTATTCCAGCTTTAAGCCATGATCACATTCCAGATATCAGGTAGGAAGAAAAGAAGGCTGAAAATCATGCCCCATACCCCCTTCTTTGGTGACAGTTCCCATAAGTCACATATGCCACTTCCTCTTACCTTCTGCTGACCAGAATTTAGTCATGTGGTCATGTGGCAACATGTAGATGGAAAAAAGGCTTTAGCTGGACACTAAAGATAACAGATTTTAGTGAACATCTAACAGTTTACTCCATAATCCAACCTTTTAGCAACCAAAAATCTTTGGTACACCCTTCTTCCTGTAGATAGAACATAACTACCTATTCTTGATCATACATGCCTGTTCTAGCTTTTAATTATGTATGTGAACCCCCAAATATGATTCATTTGAATATGACTCAGAATCTAGGCTGTTGGGTTAATGCACAGTCCTTTTCATTAATTCCAAGTGGTCTGGTAACCTGTAAACTAAAAGTTAATGCATTTGCGACATCACACATAACACAATGGATGTATATTTGGAAAGGAGGAGAATAGGATTAACACAAGAGTCACTGGTTTATAGTGGTTATCAATTCTGCTAGACTAGGTAGGAATTGTAAAAGTTCCCTTCTCTAGCAGTGGAGCAATTTCCTTGATTAGTTCATCAGAGTACTCCTAATTCTGCCTTTTGGAAAGGGTCTTCCTTGTACATTGTACTTCCTGACCACATCTGATTTGGTCAATGGAGAATTTGCTGTTCTAGAGTGCTGAACAGATTTTACAACCCGCTTCCTGCTGATACAAATGTGGGCATGAGATCTGATTACAGGTCAGTCATGTTTTTTGGCCAGCTTTATGATTTCTTTAGCAATTTAACACTGCTTCTTCTTCTTCTCCTAAATTAGTAGACTTCCAGTCTATAGATAATCCCATGTTTACAGCCAAAGATCACGTCTAGACACTAGTTTTAAGCCTGAGTACTGGTTTTTTATTCCCTGACTCTGTGCTTCAACATAAAGGTGA
Organism: Macaca fascicularis; assembly: GCF_037993035.2. Lineage (NCBI taxonomy): Eukaryota > Metazoa > Chordata > Mammalia > Primates > Cercopithecidae > Macaca > Macaca fascicularis. Next base: position 34,225,340 of record NC_088388.1, read on the forward strand.
TTCCTTTGAGGTCTCCTAACACAATAAGCTTGGGTGGAAAAACAACAACCTTAATCTGATCTTTGACAGCTAGGCTAGTTTTATTGATTGATTGATTGAGACAGGGTCTCACTCTCACCCAGGCTGGAGTGCAGTGGCATGATCATGGCTCACTGCAGCCTCAATCTCCTGGGCTCAAGCAATCTTCTTGCCTCAGCCTCCCAAGTAGCTAGGACTAGAGGTGTGTGCCATCATACCCAGTTAAGTTATTTTTTGTAGAGTCGGGGTCTCACTGTGTTTTCCAGACTGGTCTCAAACTCCTGGACTCAAGCAGTCCTTCCTCCTCAGCCAACCAAAGTGTTGGGATTACAGGCGTGATCCATCACACCCAACCAATGAAGAATTCTTAAAGAAAAGTGTTTTTTAAAAGCTTGGAACCACAGTCTCATCTTCTGTAGCCATCACTGTAGAGTGCTACTTTTTATAGTTTCAGTTTGAGATACATGAATAGTTGAATTCTTCAATTCTGCAGGGGCCAAAGTCCCAAATTACTGGACTCTGAGTTAAATTTATATTTTAAGCCATTCTAGTGTTCTCCTTATTTCTTTGCTCTAAGTAAATACCATGTATTTTAGGTTCTTGAAAGCAATTTATGTCAAGAGAACGTCAGGTGTTTCAGGATTAGGTTTGACTGCAAGTAACAAAGACCCAAATTTACACTGTTTTGGAAAAACTAGGTGTTTATTTCTCATGTAAAAGTCTGGAGGTAGGTAGTCCAGGGTTGGTATGGTACTCTATGTTGTCAGAGGTTCAGACTCCTTCAATCCTCCCTCAGTCCTGGCTTTCATTTTCAGCATCTCATCAAAGTTAAAGACCAATCCAGGACTAGCCATTGTTTTCATTCTAGGTAGTAGAAGGAAGGAGATGGTCACTTTCATGGACCATCTCCACTAACATGTCATTGGCCAGAACATGTTCATATGGCCCTACCCAGCTGCAAGGAAAACTGGAAAATACAGTCTTTATTTTAGGAAACCATATGTCTCAAATAAAATCAGGGATTCTAGTTTTGTAAAAGGAACAAGGAATGGATATTGGCAGACAATTGGCAGTCTCTGCCACAAAGTTTATGTAAGTATTAGAAAATACTAACATATGGACACATTAGGACATTGCAATACAATTTCAATGCATTTGGTGCATTCTTAACAAAGAATTAAAAATTATCTTTTTTAAAAAAATCATATTGCTAAACACTCTGTGAGCTTACTAGTTCTTGCAAAGCCCTAACAATGCCCTGCAAGGTCCAGTGTTGTGTTCATCTCTTCCATTCCCTTTCTAACCTCATCCCAACTACATTCTCCCTTGTTCATCTTTTCATCTACTTTTGCTGTTCTTCACACTTGCCAGATATATCCCACCTTAGGACCTTCTGGATGCCTGCCCTAAGACACCCTCCTGGGTCTCCCTGGGTATCTGCATGACTAACTTTCTTGCCTCTTTTATGTCTTTGCCCAGATGCTACCAGCTCTATGAGGCCTATGCTGACAACCCTATTTAAAGTTACAATTCCCTCCACTCCCACATATTGCCAATTTACCTTTGCCTCATCAGTTTTCCCCTGTAGCATTTATTACCTATTAACATCTGTACAATTTGCTTATTTATGATGTTTATTGTTTATTATCTGTTCCCACTTGAAAGTACTGCATAGGGCACAATGGTTCTTTTTCTGCTTCGTTCACTGATTTTAAGTGCCTAGAACAATGTCAGATACATTGTAGGTGATCGATGAATAATGTGTGAATGAATGAAAGCATTTATTTCAGAACAAAACTAAAAAAGTAAAAGTAATTTTATTTACCTTAAAAGTAATGTATTTTCCTTAGGCCTGGCATGTAATCTTAATTTGGGACTCCTCTTCATTGTCTTAGTGGGCTACTTCAGAGATGAGATTTTATAACTATTTTCATCAGTATTGTGAGACCATGATTACACCCTGGAAAGGATCCTATAGATCAAGGGTCCCCAACCTGCAGGTACAGGTCTCCAACCCTTGGGTCTATAGAAAAATTGTTTTCCATGAGACCAGTCCCTGGTATCAAAAAGGTTGGGGACTGCTGCTGTAAATAAGATTCTTTGACATGATTTCTTATGGGCATATTGTTTTGGTCTTTTGGTCAAATTAGATTGTCTGTGTGTGTTACTCAATATTTCTAGATTGCAAATAAGAAAATCCCAGATTCCATTCCAAGATGGCCAAATAGGAACAGCTCCAGCCTGCAGTTCCCAGTGTGACTGACACAGAAGACGGATGATTTCTGCATTTCCACCTAAGGTACCTAGTTCATCTCATTAGAACTGGTTGGACAGTAGGTGCAGCCCACGGAGGGTGAGCTGAAGCAGGGCAGGGCATCACTTCACCCAGGAAGTGCAAGGGGTTGGGGGATTTCCCTTTCCTAGCCAAGGGAAGCCATGACAGATGGTACCTGGAAAAACAGGACACTCCAGCCCAAATACTGTGCTTTTCCAATGGTCTTAGTAAACGACACACCAGGAGATTATATCCTGCACCTGGCTCAGTGGGTCCCATGCCCATGGAGCCTTGCACACTACTAGTGCAGCAGTCTGAGGTTGGCCTGTGAGGCAGTAGCCTGGCAGGGGGAGGAGCATCCGCCATTGCTGAGGCTTGGGTAGGTAAACAAAGCAGCTGGGAAACTCAAACTAGGCAGAGTCCACCACAGCTCAGCAAGGCCTACTGCCTCTAGACCCCACCTCGGGGCAGGGCATAGCTGAACACAAGGCAGCAGAAGCTTCTGCAGTCTTAAACGTCCCTGTCTGACAGCTCTGAAGAGAGCAGTGGTTCTCCCAGCATGGTGTTTGAGCTCGGAGAACAGACAGACTGCCTCCTCAGTGCGTCCCTGACCCCCGTGTACCCTAACTGGGAGACACCTCCCAGTAGGGGCTGACTGCCACCTCATACAGGTGGGTGCCCCTCTGGGATGAAGTTTCCAGAGGAAGGATCAGGCAGCAGTTTTTGCTATTCTGCAATATTTGCTGTTCTGCAGCCTCCACTGGTGATACCCAGGCAAACAGGGTCTGGAGTGGACCTCCAGCAACCTCCAACAGACCTTCAGTTGAGGGACCTGACTGTTAGAAGGAAAACTAACAAATAGAAAGGAATAGCATCAACATCGACAAAAAGGACATCCACACCAAAACCCCATCTGTAGGTCACCAACATCAAATACCAAAGGTAGATAAAACTACAAAGATGGAGAGAACCCAGAGCAGAAAAGCTGAAAAATCTAAAAACCAGAGCACCTCTTCTCCTCCAGAGAATTGCAGCTCCTCACCAGCAATGGAACAAAGCTGGACAGAGAATGACTTTGACAAGCTGACAGAAGTAGGCTTCAGAAGGTCAGTAATAACAAACTTCTCTGAGCTAAAGGAGGAGGTTCGAACCCATTGCAAGGAAGCTAAAAACCTTGAAAAAAGATTAAATGAATGGCTAACTAGAATAAAGTGTAGAGAAACCTTAAATGACCTGATGGAGCTGAAAACCATGGCACGGGAACTATGTGACGCGTGCACAAGCTTCAGTAGCTGATTCGATCAAGTGGAAGAAAGGGTATCGGTCATTGAAGATCAAATTAATGAAATAAAGTGAGAAGAGAAGTTTAGAGAAAAAAGAGTAAAAAGAAAAGAACAAAACCTCCAAGAAATATGGGACTATGTGAAAAGACCAAATCTATGTTTGATTGGTGTACCTGAAAGTGACAGGGAGAATGGAACCAAGTTGCAAAACACTCTTCAGGATATTATCCAGGACAACTTCCCCAACCTAGCAAGGCAGGCCAACATTCAAATTAAGGAAATACGGAGATCACCACCAGGATACTCTTCAAGAAGAGCAACCCCAAGACACATAATTGTCAGATCCACCAAGGTTGAAATGAAGGAAAAAATGTTAAGGGCAGCCAGAGAGAAAGGTTACCCACAAAGGGAAGCCCATCAGACTAACAGCAGATCTCTTGGCAGAAACTCTACAAACCAGAAGAGAGTGGGGGCCAATATTCAACATTCTTGAAGAAAAGAATTTTCAACCCAAAATTTCATATCCAGCCAAACTAAGCTTCGTAAATGAAGGAGAAATAAAATCCTTTACAGTCAAGCGAATGCTGAGAGATTTTGTCACCACCAGGCCTGCCTTACAAGAGCTCCTGAAGGAAGCACTAAACATGGAAAAAAAAAACAACCAGTACCAGCCACTGCAAAAACCCCAAACTGTAAAGATCGTCGATGCTAGGAAGAAACTGCATCAACTAACGGGCAAAATAACCAGCTAACATCATAATGATAGGATCAAATTCACACATAAAAATATTAACCTTAAATGTAAATGGACTAAATGCCCCAGTTAAAAGACACAGACTGGGAAATTGGAGAAAGAGTCAAGACCCATCAGTGTGCTGTATTCAGGAGACCCATCTCACATGCAGAGACACACATAGGCTCAAAATAAAGGGATTGAGGAAGATCTACCAAGCAAATGGAAAGCCAAAAAAAGCAGGGGTTGCAATCCTTGTCTCTGATAAAACAGAGTTTAAACCAACAAAGATCAAAAGAGACAAAGAAGGCCATTACACAATGGTAAAGGGATCAATTCAACAAGAAGACCTAACTATCCTAAATATATGCGCACCCAGTACAGGAGCACCGAGATTCATAAAGCAAGTCCTTAGAGACTTACAAAGAGACTTAGACTCCCACACAATAATAATGGGAGACTTTAACACCCCACTGTCGATATTAGACAGATCAATGAGACAGAAGGTTAAAAAGGATATCCAGGATTTGAACTCAGCTCTGCACCAAGCAGACCTAATAGACATCTACAGAACTCTCCACCCCAAATCAACAGAATATACATTCTTCTCAGCACCACATCGGACTTACTCCAAAATTGACCACATAGTTGGAAGTAAAAAGCACTCCTCCTCCTCAGCAAATGTAAAAGAACAGAAATCACAACAGTCTCTCAGACCACAGTGCAATCAAATTAAAACTCAGGATTAAGAAACTCACTCAAAACCACACAATTACATGGAAACTGAACAACCTGCTCCTGAATGACTACTGGGTACATAATGAAATGAAGGCAGAAATAAAGATGTTGTTTGAAACCAACAAGAACAAAGACACAACGTACCAGAATTTCTGGGATACATTTAAAGCAGTGTGTAGAGGGAAATTTATAGCACTAAATGCCCACAAGAGAAAGCAGGAAAGATCTAAAATCAACACCCTAACATCACAATTAAAAGAACTAGAGAAGCAAGAGCAAACAAATTCAAAAGCTAGCAGAAGGCAAGAAATAACTAATATCAGAGTAGATCTGGAGATAGAGACACAAAAAAACCTTCAAAAATTCAGTGAATCCAGGAGCTGTTTTTTTGAAAAGATCAACCAAATTGATAGGCTTCTAGAATATGAGCAGACACCTCTCAACAATAATAACGAAGAAAAGAGAGAAGAATCAAATAGATGCAATAAAAAAATGATAAAGGGGGTATCACCACCGATCCCACGGAAATACAAACTATCATCAGAGAATACTATAAACACCTCTATGCAAATAAACTAGAAAATCTAGAAGAAGAAATGGATAAATTCCTGGACACATTCACCCTCCCAAGACTAAACTAGGAAGAAGTTGAATCTCTGAATAGACCAATAGCAGGCTCTGAAATTAAGGCAACAATTAATAGTCCACCAACCAAAAAAAGTTCAGGACCAGACGGATTCACAGACAAATTCTACCAGAGGTACAAAGAGGAGCTGGTACCATTCCTTCTGAAACTATTCCAATCGACCGAAAAAGAGGGAATCCTCCCTAACTCATTTTATGAGGCCAGCGTCATCCTGAAACCAAAATCTGACAGAGACACAACAAAAAAAGAGAATTTTAGACAAATATCCCTGATGAACATAGATACGAAAATCCTCAATAACATACTGGCAAACCAAATCCAGTAGCACATCAAAAAGCTTATCCACCATGATCACTCGGCTTCATTCCTGGAATGCAAGGCTGGTTCAACATATGCAAATCAATAAACATAATCCATCATATAAAGTGAACCAACAACGAAAATCACATGATTATCTCAATAGATGCAGAAAAGGCCTTTGACAAAATTCAGCAGCCCTTTGTGCTAAAAATTCTCAATAAACTAGGTATTGATGGAATGTATCTCAAAATAATAAGTGCTATTTATGACAAACCCACAGCCAATGTTATACTGAATGGGCAAAAACTGGAAGCATTCCCTTTGAAAACTGGCACAAGAGAGGGATGCTCTCTCTCACAACTCATATTCAACAAAGTGTTAGAAATTCTGGCCAGGGCAATCAGGCAAGAGAAAGAAATAAAGGGTATTCAGTTAGGAAAAGAGGAAGTCAAATTGTCCCTGTTTGCAGATGACATGATTGCATATTTAGAAAACCCCATCATCTCAGCCCAAAATCTCCTTAAGCTGATAAGCAACTTCAGCAAAGTTTCAGCATAGAAAATCAATGTGCAAAAATCACAAGCATTTTTATACACCAATAACAGACAAACAGAGAACCAAATCATGAGTGAACCCCCCTTCACAATTGCTACAAAGAGAATAAAATACCTAGGAATTCAACTTACAAGAGATGTGAAGGACCTCTTAAAGGTGAACTACAAAGCACTGCTCAATGAAATAAAAGAGGACACAAACAAATGGAAGAACATTCCATGCTCATGGATAGGAAGAATCAATATTGTGAAAATGGCCATACTGCCCAAGGTAATTTATAGATTCAATGCCATCCCCATCAAGCTACCAATGACTTTCTTCACAAAATTGGAAAAAACTACTTTAAACTTCATATGGAACCAAAAAAGAGCCCGCATTGCCTAGACAATCCTAAGCCAAAAGAACAAAGCTGGAGGCATCATGCTACCTGACTTCAAACTATACTACAAGGCTACAGTAACCAAAACAGCATGGTACTGGTACCAAAACAGAGATATAGACCAATGGAACAGAACAGAGGCCTCAGAAATAACACCATACATCTACAGCCATCTGCTCTTTGACAAATCTGACAAAAACAAGAAATGGGGAAAGGATTCCCTATTTAATAAATGGTATTGGGGAAACTGGCTAGCCACATGTAGAAAGCTGAAACTGGAACCCTTTCTTGCACCTTATAGAAAAATTAATTCAGGATGGATTAGAGACTTAAATGTTAGACCTAAAACCATAAAACCCTAGAAGAAAACCTAGGCAATACCATTCAGGACATAGGCATGGGCAAGTACTTCATGACTAAAACACGAAAAGCAATGGCAACAAAAGTCAAAATTGACAAGTGGGATCTAAGTAAACTAAAGAACTTCTGCACAGCAAAAAAAAAAAAAAAAAAAAAAAAAGCTACCATCAGAGTGAACAGGCAACCTACACAATGGGAGAAAATTTTTGCAATCTACCCATCTGACAAAGGGCTAATATCCAGAATCTACAAAGAACTTAAACAAATTTATAAGAACGAAACAACCCCACCAAAAGTGGGCATAGAATATGAGCAGACACCTCTCAAAAGAAGACATTTATACAGTTAACAGACACATGAAAAAATGCTTATCATCACTGGTTATCAGAGAAATGCAAATCAAAACCACAATGAGATACCATCTCACACCAGTTAGAATGGCAATCATTAAAGTCAGGAAACAACAGGTGCTGGAGAGGATGTGGAGAAACAGGAATGCTTTTACACTGCTGGTGGGAGTGTAAACTGGTTCAACCATTGTGGAAGACAGTGTGGCAATTCCTCAAGGATCTAGAACTAGAAATACCATTTGACCCAGCGATCCTGTTACTGGTTATAAGAATTATAAATCATGCTGCTATAAAGACAAATGCATACGTATGTTTATTGTGGCACTATTTACAATAGCAAAGACTTGGGACCAACCCAAATGTCCATCAGTGATATACTGGATTAAGAAAATGTGGCACATATATACCATGGAATACTATGCAGCCATAAAAAAGGATGAGTTCATGTCCTTTGCAGGGATATGAATGAAGCTGGAAACCATCATTCTGAGCAAACTCTCACAAGGACAGAAAACCAAACACTGCATGTTCTCACTCATAGGTGGGAATTGAACAATGAAAACACTTGGACACAGGGCAGGGAACATCACACCCCAGGGCCTGTCATGGGGTGTGGGACAGGGGGTGGGATAGCATTAGGAAAAATACCCAATGTAAATGACAAGTTAATGGGTACAGCAAACCAACATGGCACATGTATATGTATGTAACAAACCCACACATTGTGCATGTGTACCCTGGAACTTAAAGTATAATAAAAAAAAAAAAATAGAAAATCCCAACTCAAACTAGCTTAAGCAAAGAAAGAAAATTGTTGGCTCATGTACATAGGAAACTAAAGAGGTGGTTGTTTTTAATAGCTGGTTTTAGGGATTCAAATGTCATCACCAGGAATCTCACCTTCTGTCTCTTTCCACCTCTTATATCTGCTTTCATATCTTTCGGCTTCATCTCAATGGGGGAGGTTTGCATTTTTCTTAAAGCTAGCAATCCAGGAGAATGGTGCTCTGCTTGCTTTCTTCATCAGGACTCTGATTTACCCATCTCTGTATGTGGAAGAATAGGGCATTTTGATTGGCTAGCCTTGTAGATATTCATTTCCACGCCTTGAAGGCAAGGCCACATAATTGACAGACCCATCAGAATCAGTTCTGAAAAAGAGGGATGAAGGACAGATGAAAAAAAAAAAAAAAGAAAGAAAAGAAAAGCCTTGTGTGCTTTTTCAGTAACATATTTCACATACAATTTTGCTTATATAAGCAGTTTTTCAGAAAATAGCAAAAATTAAAATGCTTTGCAACAAACCAGCATTTTTTTTCTTTTCTTTTCTTTTTTTTTTTTTTTTTTTTGAGACAGAGTCTCGCTCTGTTGACCAGGCTGGAGTGCAGTGGCACGATCCCTGCAAGTTCCACCTCCTGGGTTCACGCCATTCTTCTGCCTCAGCCTCCTGAGTAGCTGGGACTACAGGCACCCACTACCGCACCTGGCTAATTTTTTTTTTTTTTTTTTTTTGTATTTTTAGTAGAGACAGGGTTTCACCGTGTTATCCAGGATGGTCTCTATCTCCTAACCTCGTGATCCGCCCGCCTTGGCCTCCCAAAATGCTGGGATTACAGGTGTGAGCCACCGTGCCCGGCCCATTTTTTTCATTCTTAAACAGTATTATACCAATTATAGACTTAGATTCATATTTTTTTTTCTTTCTTTAGGCTCTCATCTGTTAATTTCTAAGGGAATTTCACATTTAATAATTGCTATATGGTCTAGAATAACATGATGACAAGTAAGTTGTAGTTAATACCCAGCCTCTACTTGTAATCTAGTAGACTTTTACATTTAAAATTAAATAACATTCTTTATCATTTTTAGCTGAAAATGACAAAAATAGGAGCAGAAGATCACAGAGAATCACTATTTCAGTCTTCCTTATCCCCCTTGACTAAAACAATGGAAGTATTACAGCAAAGTTGTCCTGAAGACACCTTGGATGGGAATACTGTAAACCCAATTTACAAATATATTTTGAACAATTTACCAAGGTAAGAACATTATTTAAGCAGCTTAAACTAAATACTGAAGAGGATCAAAGTGTTTCTAGAAAATAGTTTAAATGTTCAATCAGTCTTGGCTGGGCAAGGTGGCTCATGCCTGTAATCCCAGCACTTTGGGAGGCCTAGGCAGGTGGATTACTTGAGGTCAGGAGTTCGAGACCAGCCTGTCCAACATGGTGAAACCCCATCTCTACTAAAAATACAAAAAAATTAGCCACACATGATCACGAGCACCTGTAATCTCAGTTACTGGGGAGGCAGAGGCAGGAGAATCGATCCTAGGAAGTGGAGGTTGCAGTGAGGTGAGATCATGCCACTTGACTCTAGCCTGGGCGACAGAGTGAGACTCTGTCTCAAAAAAAAAAAAAAAAATTGAGTACAGGTGATATAAATAAGTAACTTTGAGATGTGTTGAGTTATGGAGGTTGTTGCTTAGAGTAGAGCCCTTCCTTTTTTCTACTTTATGGGAAGAAAAAATGTACATGATGCAATAAACGTAAATTATCTCTGGGATCTGACTTGAACAGGTAGCATAATGATAATAACGATAATGGCAGGTAGTACTTGTTAAGTGCCAGTCACTATGCTTAGCACTTAACCTGCATTATATCAATTTTGTTCTGAAAACAATTCTAGAGGCCGGGTGCAGTTGTTCACGCCTGTAATCCCAGCACTTTGGGAGGCCAAGGTGGGCAGATCACCTGAGGTCGGGAGTTTGAGACCAGCCTGACCAACATGGTGAAACCCCGTCTCTACTAAAAATACAAAAAAATAGCAGGGCTTGGTGGCGTATGCTCATAATCCCAGTTACTTGGGAGGCTGAGGCAGGAGAATCTCTTGAACCCAGGAGTTGGAGGTTGCGGTCAGCCAAGATCACGCCATTGCACTCCAGCCTGGGCAAAAAGAGTGAAACTCTGTCTAAAAAACAAACCAAAACAAACCAAAACAAACAAAAAAAAACCACTAGGAGGAATATAAGACAGACGGTAGTCTCATTACCTTTGTTTTACCTATGAGGTAACAAAGGCAGAGAGAGGTTGATTAACTTGACTAAGCTCACACAACTAGTAAGTAGTAGTAAAGAAGGTATGATATGAATTCAAATGGATCTAACACTACAGCATTTATCAGAAATATAAAGCAGAGGAGACAGGGGTATTCTTCCTGTGCTTTTCTCTGTTAGAAAGTGAAAGAACTAAAAGGTATTTGTCATACATTGATAAACTATTGGCTGGCTAAGTGTGATGCCATAGTCTTTATGTTAAGTAGAAAACTGAGACTGTAAGAAAATCAATACATTATAAATTAAGGATTATGTTAATCTTCTTATGGAAATCCTAGATCATATTTATTTCCTAGATCAGTTTGAGTGTTTGCTTATTTGTGTGTGTGTGTCACTAGGTTAAGATGAAAGTGAAACCTTGACTTTCAGCTAATTTGTTTTGCTTTATTCCTCTCAGCTATAAGTGCATATTAGTAGTGTATGAGATCCTTTATACAATGCAACTTTAAAAAAAATGAATACCCAGTGTGTTATTTTAGGGACATAAGTCACTCATGACTTATTAGAAAAAGAATTCTAAATAGGATTAAATGTTCCTTTATACAAATGCCAATTCTAATATCATGTGTACTTGCACATATTTTTATTGCCTTTAATATTTATTTATTTCCAATTTGCTACTTCAAAATGGTGATACATTCACTTTTTATTCTAACTACTTTTGTGCATTTTTAGCTACTTTATTTTTTTCTGGTAAAGCTAAATGTGTTTTCACTTACTCAGTCTGTTCCTGCTTTTTTCCTATTTGCTTTCTTTGATTGTTAGTCAGTTTAACACTGGCTTTATTTGTCCTTTTCATTATATGTCAGTCTTTCTTCTCATGTGACACTTTCCTACTGCCTGTTTTTTATAGTTTCTGTTTCATTGTACTTCTTTTGTTTCTTTGTTTGAATCCTAACTTCTTTTCTGTCACTATTGCCTGTTACCATCAACTTTGATTATGATAAACCAAGAAAATGAAGTAACCCTCTTCTTGGCAATCAAATGGAAAGCTGTAGACAATGCTCAGAGGTCTTTTACCTTCATGAAAAAGAAAATGATGAGTTTCAACCTGAAAGGGGTCAAGTTCATAAAGGCTAATGGTAATTTAGGAGTCATTGGTATTAATATGATTATCAGAGAGAGGCAATTTTCTCTATGAGTAAGGACATTTACCTCCTGATTGAGGTTAAAACTTCTTTTGTCTCATTCTTGTTTTCCTTGCCACCTTTCTTCTACCATCTTTGTGGTCTTTTCATGAGAAGTAATCATTAAAATATAGTCAATTTATTTTTCCTACTTGTATTACAGAGATTGTGCTTTCTTCATTAATACATTGTACTTTTTACAAAATATGCCTACATATATATGTATATATATTAAGTCCATTCAACGTAGCCATACAGTGACCACTTTATTTTCTTGTTATTATCTGATGCCATCAGTTTGCTTTTCGTTATATTTACATTATCACTCTCCTTCCCTCTGTTCTTCCTTTCCATGTGTTTCCTCTGCTGTCACTCCATGCTGCATTTGCTTATAACAGAGTGAAAACCTCTGTACCAGGACATGCCCCCTCACAAGAAAACTAACACCAACATTATAAATGTTTTCAGCTTATTATGTCAGAGGTTTCATCTTCTCATTTTTGACTCACCATTTGGAGGTCATGTGAATAAAAAAAATATTGCCTCATTTCTGTGGCTCCTTCCAGGAAAGTAGCACAATAGTAAACTTTTCCTGCTCAGCTGTAGTCTGATGCATTCCCAGGTGACCCAGAATCAGGAAATAGTCTTGGAGACATGGATGACTTGGAGACATGGATGACAAAATCAGTTATTTTTTAGTAGCAGGTATCCAGGCATAGTTTCACCATGTTCATATCCAGCGCTCCAAATGCTGAAGTGGAAGATCTCCAAATTACGATTCCATTTTTGCATTAGGAGAATGTTGTAAACGATTAGTGAATTTTTCCATCTCACATGTAAAATATGTTGTTTTAATGATTTTCAGCCAATGATCATCTAAGGGATGTGATTTAATGATTTTTATAATGAGAAGTTATAGTATTTTTTATCCTGCTGGCAGCTCAGTAGTAGTAAAGAAGGTATGGTATGAACTCAAATGGATCTAACACTACAGCATTTATCAGAAATATAAAGCATTACCAACTCTTACAATTCCCTGAGGAGGAAAATTACTTTTAGTAAATTAAATGAGAACTGAAATCAGTTTTAAAAAGTAAATACTAACCATTTTTTTTGTTGTTGTACATTATCAAGGCTACTTTTTCACAAGCAAATCTTGCTTTCAAGGATACTAACAGACACCTAATCTATTCAGTCACTGTTTAAGTCATTTATCTTGGGTACTTTTTACTTGGAATGAATCTTAGATCGTTTTTGAAATATAAACATTTAGAACCATTTCCTTTTCTATGGACAGTTTAAGTTTAGCAACTTCATCATTCCAAAAATGAACTGTCGATTCCCACCATGGAATGAGTGGCAGACGGGAATGAGAGGAAACAATAGTAAATGAAGCATGCTAACACCTTCACTGTTTTAGACTCATGCTACTACCCAACAAATTATACTTTCTCCAGTTCATAATCTTTTTCCAGATTTTTTCCTTCAAGCCTTTAAAAATATTTCTGTAGATCTCCATATAAATATAATATTTTCTTTATAAAATCTTAAAAGACTAGATCATTGTTTCTTTTTGAATATTTTCTTCTGGAAAAGTTGTATATAATATTTATAAACCCTCAGTTTTAAATTTCACATATGCCTTATTTTTATTCCTGTGTACTTTTATACAAGTAAAAAAACTTTTTTTTCCTTTGGGTGGAATGATTTATGCCCCTGATGCTATGCTCAGATGTGTCTTTATGAATTTTGGAAATTGTTCTTCTTTAGAAGTTTTTCTTCTGCAAAAGTAAACAAGTTTAACTTAACAAACACTTATTGAATATCTTCTATGTAGTATATATGTAGTTTGAACATAACATTTTGGTTATTATTCAATCATTGAGTTGAAAGTAAAAATTTGTTATGTGTTATAAAATATCCTGAAATTGCTCCGCAGTTGGAAAAACCCTTATAAACATTTTTAGGCCAAATTAGAATTGCATTTTCTTCTGGAATTGGAAGTAAAACTTGTGGGGAATTTTTTACTTTTATTACTCATTTTCTATGATGTCTAAATTGTATTTTATCAGAGAATCTAGCAATTGGAGAAAGTTATTTGTATCTTTGGAAGTTTAAGCAAGTTGGAGAAAGGGCAGGATGAAGTTTAATAAAATCTTTGTGCTTTGTGTGCTTAAGAAATTTTATAAAAGCTTGCATTCACCAAACATAAGTAGGGTTATTTCTTTTATTGATTGTATTCCAGTATTTTAAACTGATGGTTCATTATTGAACATACTTATGGTCATTTCACTTTATGTTTATATTTTATTTGTATATATTTCAATTTGAGAGCTTAATTACCATTAAAATGGTACTCTAATAAAGATAAGTTTTACAAATGATAATATTAAAAGAAACTCTTCAGGAAGGTTTAAATGCTATAAGAATTTAAAGCAAGAAATATATGCTTGTCAGATATACAGTATAAATAAATAATTTAGATTAAAATGGTTGACTACATTTAACAAAGAGACTACCAAATAATGAAGGGCTAAAGAGTGGTTGTTAGATTTGATGTACTTCATTTCATATTGTAAGTAATTGCTATCCATAAAAATTCTATGGCTTCTGTATAAGAAAAAGAGACATTTTGACAGGCAACACTAGTATGAAGAGACAGCAAGTACAAATCCTTGGCAACTGTCATTTCATTATCCTGCTGTTGAATTCACATCCAAATTATGTGATAACTTAGACCTGCATGTTTGTTTTGGAGCCACGGTCTGTCAAAGTAGCCACATTTCCTGCCTAAGAATAGAATTATTAGCCACATGCAAATTTATGCCATTGAAATCTAAATGTAGCAAGGATGTTTTGTGTTTCATAAAGAGGGAAAATCAAAACTCCATGTCATTTTATGCTTATGCTGAAATTTCTGGTGACATGTTCCTGATTAAGTAAAAGTAGAATTTTTAGAAAATAGCAGATAGTTTATATTTTATCTTATTATGAAATTAATTCAATATTAGTAAAGGTGTTTAATAAAGCAAAAAATAAAGCAAAAGTAATTCAGAGTATCAATTACGTTACACCACATGTCCATTACATTTACTGCAGTAGTGGAAAGCTGACTATATAAGTTAGGCCACTATCAGTGGAAAGTAACAAAATTCAACTGAAAGTGACTTAAAAATGAGGAACATTTGTTATTTCATGTAAGAAGAATTCAGAGAGAGAGCAATTTTAGGGTTAAATTCAGCAGTTCAGCAGTGTTATCAAAAAGTCTGGCTCATTGTGTCTTTCCCTCTGCCATCCTCAGAATATTGGCTAGATCCTTTGGCTTGACCCCTCGTGCTTGCAAGATGGCTCATCACATGTTCACTCAGCAATGTCCGAGTAAAGAAGATAAATGTTTGATCACTTACATCTCTTTTTCATGAGGGCAAATAACCTTTCTCTAAAAGATTTATTATGTCTCATTGGCCAAAATTAGGTCACAAGCAGATTACTTAACCTGCCAGGGTCAAGGGAAATGAAATTACCATCATTGGCTTTAGACCACTGAAGATTTACCCACTGGAGCTGATCATAGGATACTTTCCATGGGCATATAAGGAAGATGAATTCTTAAAAATAACCGAGACTTTATCCAAGAAGAAATGGGGGAAATGACTTAGACAGATAATCAACATTACCTGACATAACTCTTGGCTTCAGCTTTCTTTTATTTTATTTCTTAAACTGTGTTTGTTTCTTTTCAGTGGCATTTTGATACATTTTTGCATGCTGTCATAATTATCAAAGAATAATTCCTGCATATCAACCACTGGTTGAGTTCCTGTGGAAATATAGCAGATGTAAAACAAGGATCTTACTCTTGCGGAGTGGGATCTGAAATCATCTGAAATTATGTAACAGATAACAAAGCAAACATGGCAATATGCAAAACAGGACATCAATTTTTACAAAGGGCCTGCGGAAATGATTTGGAATAAGGAATAAGTAGGATCTGGTGGGATTATCTTCTCTTATGTGTCCTGCCATCCTGAACAGTTTTGGTGAGGCCTTTTCCATGACTCTAACCCCTGGAATTTTTCCCTTCAGTAACCAGGGCTTTTCCTTCGGAGCTAATCATGATCAGTAATTGTAAATTTATATGTGTAACTATTTAATAGTTCTCTTTCACCTGACAATTAATGTTATTATGAAAGAGGTTCTAGAAAATGTAAATTCTGAGTTGAGATTAACATTTATTAAATATTTATTTTTTGAAAGAAGTACAGTAATAGGTATAGATTAGCTGAGTGAACACTATTGGTAAAAAGGTGTGCAGATAGGAACTATGGAAGGCAATGTGGTGCAGTTATAGCTGAGGGATATTACAGGGGAGTAATGAGCAACACCACTTGGTAGAAATTGTTGAATGTGAGACCAAGAAGTATGATTTTACTAGGAGTTTTCTTCAAATTGCTATAAAAAGTCACTAAGGTTTACTAATGCCATTAAGGAGAGGAAATGAGTAGAAAATTTGTTCTTATCAAATCTGTAGTCATCTCCTTAATTCTTATGGTCTACTTACCTGTTTTTTCCTATAGTCCTTCCTAAGAATATTTTCTTGTATTTTTAGACCTTAAAGATTACTTAGTTGTTGCTTTGTGAAGCAAAAATTGTAAACTAGATTTAATGAAAATTTCAGAGAGTAAGCACAATTAAAGCTACTCTGAAATATGAAGAGGGTTGTAAATTCTACAATGTTTAAGATCTTTAGGACCTGTAAATACAATGACATATCGCCATCATGATTAAGTTTCATTATGTGGCAAAAGAGAAAAGATTTTCGCAGATGTCATTAAGTGACACAATCAGTTATCTTTAAATTAATTAAAAGGGAGATTATTCTGGGTGTGCCTGACCTAATCAGATGAACTCTTCAATGATAGAGATCATAGACAGACAACCTAGAAAGCTAAGCTATTGCTGACCTCAAAAAAGATGATAGTCAATATAAGTTCTATAGCAGTCAAGAACTGAATTCTGGCAACAACCTGAATGAGCTTGGAAGAGGACCCTGAGCATCAGATGAGACTGCAGTCCCAGCTGACACCTTGATTTCAGCTTTGTGAGATCCTGAACAGAGGATCCAGCTAAGCTTTGCCCAAACTCTGGACCTACAGAAATAGTGTGCTAAGAAATAGATGTTATTTTAAGCCACTAATTTTGTGGTACTTTGTTGTGCTTCAATAGATGTACAACTAATAATGGATGGAGAAGTAAGTGGTAGGTAGTAGGTTAGATATATAAATAGATTTTTAAAGGAAGTATACTTATGAAGTAATATGATTAACGTTTTTGTATTAATCCATTTCAGTGGAATTTAAACTTCAGGCTTAAAAAGAATCCTTCTATATCATGGCAAAAGATTAAGTAATACAATGATAAATTGAAATATTTTACAGAAATTAAGGGCTAGCATTTTATATGATAGGAAATAACCAAAGAGATATAGTAATTCTGGCTATCAAATCTTCCAGGGCAGGTATGGATGCACAGGGGGGAAACACATTCCATCATATGGGGTTGGCATAGAAATCATACTGAAAAAGGAACTACTTTGTCTGTTTATATGTGAGTTATTTACAGAGGCAATGAAGAATTTGCAGTAGAGACATACACACTTCCAGGACAAGATGATCAATCTGACAGAAATATTAAAAAGAAAATCTATGTTATAAAATTAGCCCAGGTTCCAGAATATTATGGAAAATCTCAACAGTAGGTGAGGAGAAGGTGAGGGTTTTGTTTTGTTTTTTGTTTTTGTTTTTGTCTTTGGACAAAAGACCATTTTCTAGAACAATTGGTTTAGGAATTCACATGGAAAGGAACTATACCTATTCATTGAGACTGCGTATGGGCCAATAAATAAAAGTAACCACAGCACTAAATTAAATTTAGTATCAGTTGGGAAAGACAAAATTCAGCAAAACTATCATATAACTTACTGAATTTTAGAAAAGATAGCTGTATAGATCTTAATGTAGATCTTAAAAATGTGGATCTTAAAATAAATTATAATATAAAATGTATATAATTAATAGTTCTCAAGAAGCACAGGAAGAACAGGATGCAAAACCTCAAGCTCAAGCAAGGAAGACTTTGGAGCTGAGCTCCCTTCATAAAGCTAGGACCCCTGAAAGACAGATGCACCTATTAATGAAAATTGGAACAAAGGTATTGTTCATCAGCCGTAGGAAGCAACAATAAACAGATATAATGTATTTTAAGGTTTGTGCATTGTCTGGAAAGTAATGAGTAAGTAATTATGTTGAACTTTAATGGGACAAGGATTCATATTGAAATGGCTAGTGTAACCAGTAAAAATAAAGTTAAGCAAATGTATAACATACAACCTAATAGAAGGGGAAATGAAATAATGGAAAATTATTTTTTAATCTAAACAAAGACAACAAAGAAGTGAAAAGGAGCATAGAACAGATAGGTAAAACAGAAAACAAATAGCAAATGTATTAGGGTTCTCCAGAGGAACAGAACCAATAGGTTATAATATTTTATTTTTAAATTTATACTTTAAAAATAAATATTTTATTTGACTTTAAAATTTTTTGTAATTTGGAGATGAGGTCTCGCTATGTTGCCCAGGCTGATCTTGAACTCCCTATTTTAGCAATCCTCCCACCTCAGCCTCCCAAAGTGCTGGGATTACAGGCATAAGCCCCCATGTCTAGTCCATCTACTGCATATTTTGTATATATATTATATATATATAGGATAAGGTATTGGCTCACTTGATTATGGAGGCTATGAAGTCTCATGATTATCCATCTACAAGCTGGAGACCCAGGAAAACCAGTGGTGTGGTTCAAAGGCCTGAGAGACAGAGGGCCATTGGTGTAGTTTCCAATCTGAGTCTGAAGGCCTGAGAACAAGAGTGACCAGAACAGGGAAGATTAATGTCCCAGCTGAAGCAGTAAGGCAGAAGAAGCCAGATTCCAACTTCTT
Source organism: Macaca fascicularis (assembly GCF_037993035.2). Taxonomy (NCBI): domain Eukaryota; kingdom Metazoa; phylum Chordata; class Mammalia; order Primates; family Cercopithecidae; genus Macaca; species Macaca fascicularis. The sequence continues at coordinate 34,244,217 of NC_088388.1, forward strand.
TGCCTTTTTGGTCTAATCAGGCCCTCAACAGATTGACTGATGCCCACCTGCCCTGGGGAGGGCCATCTGCTTTACTTGGTCCACCAGTTCATATGCTAATCTCTTCTGGAAACATCCTCACAGACACACCCAGAAATAATGTTTCCTCAGATATCTGGACATCCTATTGCCTAGTCAAGTTGACACATAAAATTAACCATCACAGTAAGACTGTAGATATAAATTCAAATACCATAAGCCCTTGGCTTACTCATCTGGAAAAGGGGAATAATAATATAGGGCTGTTGTGAGGATTAAATGATAAATTAATATAAAATGCTTAGAACAGTGACTGACATAAATGCTATGTAGGCATTAGCTATTAGTATTGTTATTATCACTGTCAATACGAAGGGCATGATATATGATTTATACCTTGCCTGGCCTAGATAAGAGTCCCTATAATTGGGCAAGTAAGGGCCAAAAGCTGATGGGACTGTTGAAAGAAGACTCCTTGGGGCTCTGTCCACAAGTTGAGCTGCTTCAGAGTTTCGGTGACTTAATAGGACAGGGTTGGAGGGATGTCTCTTTTCATCATCCCTGTACTAGACTGTTCTGGCCCCAGGCACTAGAGTCTTTGGGAACACTCTGAGGTAGCACCTTGGCATGGACCTCATTGTTCTTGTGACTGGTCATGGCAGCAGAGAGGCAGTGAGAGAAGAGAGTGGAAACAGCTGTGACTCTTACCAACATATTTTTATAGGTACGTAGGAGATACTTTTAGAAATTTATAATATACCACTTTGAGAACTCTCAGTAATAAATGGGGAGGATTTTGAGGGAGTAATAAATTTCTGTACTATGATGATCAGGTTATCATGCTGGCAGTTTGTGTTAAATTCTTCACCCTCAAGATTGGCATCTTTAGGATTGTCAAGGAGCACAATCCTTCCTTTTGATCCATATCCCTTTGGGCCAGCATTGACATAGACTATTGAGCCAAATGGTCCAGAGACTGGGCCTGCAATCATGGTACTGTATTCTTATATTCCTCTTTGATTAGAAATGAATGACTAATATTAAAATAATCAAAAGAATCAGAGCACTGTTTCAGCAGCTGTTACATTTAAACACTTGTGGCAGAAATTTAAATTGTATGATGTATTTTAGTGAATACTTTTAAAATCAATCAATATATCGTGTCTCTGCTCATCTTAGTGTACAAGACAGACCATGCAAGTCCCCTGCCAATTATGTTTTACCTGTTTGGGAGGCACTGAGAGCCCATATCACCCTACCTCCTGTGTACCTCCAGTGTGCATCCTGCTGTCCTATCTCTAGCTGGGCCATTAATAGGTACTTTCCCATATGCAGGCTTGCCAGTAGCATGAGGTTGCCTCACATAAGAGTTTTACTCAACAGGGGTGTCCTATCCTGGGTAGTGATGAAATTAAACTCTTTGAGGAATTTGAATGTAAGTCATATAGACAGAGACTGAAGAAAGTAATTTAGCATAGAAATGAGACACATAGAGGAAGTTAGCAGAAGCCATGAGGAAAGAGGAGGAGGATAGAGGTAAACAGGCAATCATGATGTATGAAGAAGAGGCAGGTAGACCCAGAAGGAGATAGGAGGTGCTGAGTCAAAAAGCATGGAGTCTACTAGAATTAAGTCACTAGTGTATCCTCGACAGCCATGAATGGCCTTCCAATTTTTGTGCCCTGCAGGAGTGGTTTTATTTACTTTTGTAACTTTCTATGTATCTTGATAATAAGCCTTATCACTTGAAGCCTAAGTGTGCCTCTCTGTTTCTTGAAAGCTGAATGAACCTAACACCTTTCATTCCAGCACCAATTTAGCAAGCTGACTATGTGGGTTTAATTCCCACGTGGAACAAGTTGGCTTTGCAAGGGTATGTGATCATCCTCTCCAACACCTAACAAGCTATGAAACACATATCAATTGTTATAAGAAAGATGAGTTTGAGACTCTGTAAGAACTACTGAGGCTGGGCGCAGTGGCTCATGCCTGGAATCCCAGCTCTTTGGGAGGCCAAGGTGGGAGGATCATGAGGTCAAGAGATCGAGACCATCCTGGCTAACATGGTGAAACACCGTCTCTACTAAAAATACAAAAAATTAGCCAGGTGTGGTTGCATGTGCCTGTAGTCTCAGCTACTCAGAAGGCTGAGGCAGAAGAATCGCTTGAACCTGGGAGGCAGAACGCAGTCCAGGGCAGACTTGGATAAAAACATGTGATAACCTGGGAGGCAGAGGTTGCAATGAGCTGAGATCGCACCACTGCACTCCAGCCTGGGTGACAGGGCAATGCTCCTTCAAAAAAAAAAAAAAAAAAAAAAAAAAAAAAAAATAGATTTACTGAAAACCTGTCATCAATGTTGTAAAACAAATCAAAGCTGAAGACTATTCTTAGTGGACCAATAATATTAACTCTTTAACATGAAAAACTACCCCTTCTCCCACTTTCAGATATAAATTATAAAGTTGAACCATATGTTTAAATTTAATTATTTTTACTATTCACTGGGTAAATCTCCTATAATCTCTTGTCTTTACCCTATCAGGATGATGTGGAGTTGGGAAGAGTTTGCATTCCCAAAAGAAAGCAAGTGCTGTTACCAGAAGAGGGGGAAGATGTGTGTGACAAACAAAAATGATAGACAGCCTATGCATAACTAGGTACAAGAGGGCTATATCAATACAGTTGATAAAATATTATATTCCAATAAAATCCATACAGAGCATAGAGCAACATGAATAATGGTATTTAGTGAATACCATGAAAAACAATATTTAGTCAGAAGGCAATAGAATTGAGGATATAACATGATTACAACTTTAGAATATGAAAAAATAAAAACCTTTTGCCTTGTGGTGGTGGAATAATGGATTATTATATTAAAATCATTAGTATATTTATAAGAATATTTCACAATGAACAAAATACATTCATTAAAAAAGACACCTTATTCTACTTTTAAGTAGGGAATTCCATTTTTTAAAAAAATATGGGAATCTGCTCTTCAAGTAACTATTTATTGGAAACTTAGAACTGTTTATGAGATCTGTGATTCTTTCCCCTGGCTGTTTACTGGTCTTCCCCCAGGTTGAAGAGCTTGGTGACCATTTGAAGCTCCATTGCTGTTGCTGCAGAAACACTGCCAGTTTGAAATGACTGCTACCACATGCCATCACTTACCACCATTATCAAAATCTGAGTGGCTTAGGTGGTCTGAAGGGAGGTCCCACCTTTGCCAGAGCTAGAGTCCAAAGACCCTTTCAAGGCACTGTTTGCCACAGTTTCGAACCTGGTTAGAACTTCAGAGCGTAGGGAAGGCCGCTCCTCTCCCCAGTACTGTACTCAGTTCAGGGCAGACTTGGATAGAAACATGTGATAACAACAACAGCAGAATATAACTGCTTGGATTCCAGAGGTGTAGTTCCCCTGGGTCCACTCGTGAGCTCACACACACACACACACACACACACACACACAAACATCTGTTTTCCCTCTGATGTGTGACTACCATTCATTTTTTCAGAGAAAATAATTGACCATTTTACTTGTTTGTGAGCATAAAGAGGGCAGGCTGGAAGAAATAATTGTGATTGTAATGACATTTGTGGATGTGAAAGATTTGGAGGAGGGGCAGTCCCTGCTGAGCTTTCAACACTGAACATATGTTAATTTATAATTGGGGGTGTGTTTCGGGGGGGTTATATTATGCAATAACTATTGAGGAATGAGCAAATTGGAAAGAAGCAGATTTGGTTTGTGCAAAGATAGTTCCAATTACGGTAATACGTGGAACCTGACTATCCTCTATGCCTGATCACCACAGAGCTCAATATTTGCAAATATATTGAAACTTATTTTATTTTATCATACCAGTACATTCTATACCTATTCATCCTACCAACTTGGTGTCTACATAGATTAATATATTCTTCCAGGTCATGTGGTCCCCTGTTCACCCATCATAGTTCATCCAGATACTACTCTTCCTGCCTAAATATCAGTAGGGTGACCAATTGACCCAGTTTATCTGAGACTGAGGGAGTTCCTGGAATGTGTGACCATCAGTGCCAAAACCAGGATAGTCCTGAACAAACCAAGATGAGTTAGTTAGGCTAATCTCAGGTCTGCTGTGAAGGCTTTACCAACTTTATTCCCACCCATTCTAAAATGGCCTTCAATGAGTTCTTTTCATCTTTTCATCTTACACACTCATTTTCAGTTTATTTAACATATATTCTCTATTGGGGGATTATTTGCAAGTTTCTTGAGGGTAGGACCCACATATTTTTTAACAGCAGAGTGCTAAGTAAGTATTAGAAAATAAAATGGATCTAAGAATTTAAAAATAATACTTACATTGTTTTAAACATTATGCAAGCTTCCTTTTGGTTGAATTAAGTAAAGCAATGAAGCTTAATAGTTATGAATGTGGATTTTATTTCAGGACAGGCTTGGGTTCAGATTTCCACCTTGTCAGTTACTGATTGGGCAAGTTAATTAACCCCACTGAGTCTCAATTTCTTAAATCTGTAAAATGGGAATAAAAATAATAACCACTTCCCAGGAATATTGTAGGCATTAAACAAAATAATGGCTAAGTGTGTAGTATTTTGTGTAGCACATAGCACATAACTCGTTATTATGTGGTATTTGTTAATAAATGATTACAAGTCAATTAATTATATTCTTCCATGCATTGTTTCTTCCAGAGAGTTTATGTCATCCCAAGCAAAAGCAGTTATTAAAACTACTGATGATTATTTGCAGCCTCAGTTTGGCCCCAACAGACTTGTGCATTCAGCAGCAGTACCAGAAGGGTCAGGACTTCAAGATTACTCCACACATCAAACAGCATCAGATCACAGCCATGATGAAATATCAGACCTAGATAGCTACAAATCAAACAGTAAAAAGAATTCTTGTTTTATATCAGCATCCAAGAGAAACAGACCTGTCAGTGCTCCAGTGGGTCAACTGAGGTAATCAAAGCTGTTCTCTGTTCTTTTTAACCTACTGTTGAAGTTCTTTCCTTTGAGCAGAATTTATAATGTTTCAATTGACTATCTCAGACATTAAAATGTAACACATCTCTATGGTTTTGTTTTTGTTTTCTTCTTTGAAAGCACTAGAGTAGAATGTTGTTAATTACACTGTGGGAAATATGAGATATACTTCAACCTGGGTAATCAGAAACTCTGAAAAGAATATTTGAAGCAGAATCAGGCTAGGATCATGAAATATCTTTGCTCACACGAACTTATTTAAAAATAAAAATGCTTTCTTTTGGTATTTAACCAATAGTTTGAAACAGAATTGAATGACATTATTATAAAACCATTTTGTAAATATGTTTTCACGTCAAGATTGTTATCGTAAACTGTTAACACAAGAGTTCATAGACAGAAGAAAATATTGGTAAAAACTAATACCAATCAAGCCAAGAAACTAATACCCCACTATTTTCAGATATTTGAATATGTGAATATGTTGTGTTTTTAACTTACATGACATTTTAATTTTAAAATGTTTACTCTTCTTCTGTGGCATTACAAATTAACTTGGTTAGAGAATTATGAAGAAAATTTGACATGTTAGTTTACCACATACTTTTGCTGAGAAAAATCATAAAGATCAAAATTAGTTTTGCCCGAAGATGAATCTTAGAAATCTTCACTTTCACCACTTCCAGACAATTTGAAATAAGAGCAATACAATTAAACTTGGAATCAAAATTTTAAAATCAAAATATTTTTGAATTTTAAATCATTTTTAAAAAAATTAAAGAATTTTGATAAACATGAAACTTGTGTAGAATCTTAGCCATTTGCTGTTTCATGATATTGAGACCATATTACTATTTTTTGTGATCAGAACATATCATATATATATAATTTTTAGTTGCATATGATATATATATATTTTTAAAGGACTGTTGTGTTTTATAAGTAAAGTGATAAAAAATCATTTATTCTGATTTATATGAGCAGTTTTGGCAAACACCGTGTTTAAATTTTTTTTGAATATTTAAATAGTGACAGTGTTATTCTGTAACAACAATCTTATCCTATAAAAAGTTTTGTTAGGTATACTTACATACATAGGAACAATCTTTAGTGCTTATACCTGTTTAAAAAATTCCAGGATAATATTTATTTAAAAATTTTTACTAATTAGCATGCATCAATTTTTCTGTTTTTCTTTTTCTTCAGGGTTGCAGAGTTCTCTTCTTTAAAATTTCAGTCAGCCTGGAATTGGCAGAGATTGTCTCAAAGACACAAACTTCAACCAAGAGTGATTAAAGTAACAGCTTACAAAAATGGATCTAGAACAGTCTTTGCCAAAGTTACTGTACCAACCATCACCTTGGTAACTAGTGTTCCAAAGTTTTCTGAGCTTTATTTTTTTCCCTTAATCTCTTTATAATATAAAAATTGAGAAAATTATTGTTAATATTTTCTTTTTAAGAATCTGAATCTGCAGATTGCTTGTATATATGTAGATTTCATAGGAATTTCACTCTTTTTTAAAAAAATTCAATATATAAATAGTGTATTTAATTAAACAGATGCAATGGCATTATACCTTGTAGAGTTATTAAAATGACAGATCTTTTAAATATTAAAATTAGTCAATAATTAGATATGCTTCATGCTGTGACTTACCTTTTATTTCTATATTTTCAACTGCTAGAAAATAACTGTATTGGTCAAGTTACTAAACTTGGCAAGTGACTCAGTTGGGTTTCTATTTTGATCATTAGAACCTTTCGTTTTGAGGAAAATATATTACTTTCTTTGTCGTAAATCACTTTGACTTACCTCTTGCTTTCTTCTAGCTGCTGGAACAGTGCACAGAAAAGCTGAATCTGAACATGGCCGCAAGACGAGTGTTCTTGGCAGACGGCAAGGAAGCCCTCAAACCTGAAGATATACCCCATGAAGCCGATATTTATGTTTCAACGGGAGAGCCCTTTTTAAATCCACTCAAAAAAATTAAAGGTAAAAAAGATTTAAAAAAATACCCTACCCCCACACATACTGAATTGCTTAAGGGGTGCAATTAAAAAATGATTTTCATCCTGTCTTTTTTGCATGGTTTAACAAAACTAATGTTTACGCATTTACAGCTCAGTAAGAGGATAATGTGCTTAATGAAAGAAAAATCCACTGACAGCCACGTTTATTGCCCTTCATTAGCATTGGTGCTTAATTTAATATAGATCTGAATAGACATTAGGGAGCCTGCAGGAGGTTAAATGGTGAAAATATAATAAATTAAATCAGAGATTATTGAATTTACTGTTTAGTTTCTGTGACACTCAATAGACATAATTCATTAGACTTATTCTCTCAGAAAATAGTTCAAAGTTTCAAGTATCATTTATTCATTTACATTCTTGGTGTTTTTTCAGATAGTATCAACATAATTATGAAAATGTGGCCAATAATGAATATACATTTCTTATATACATATGATTCTTCTAATAACACATTTCATAATAAATGTTCCAGCTTGATTATTTTTTACCTTAAAATGTATAATACAATCCTACACATATTTTCAATTAAGGTTTGCCAAAAAGTTCATTTCTTTCAACATTTCAGAAATGTGGAGATTTTCTAAAATTAAAAAAAAATATAGCATTATTTTTTTCTTCAGTGGATAAGAATACATTTTAAGAGAGAAATAAAAGCACTACTATCTAAGAATATTCTTCCAAGCATGTTGTACCCAGAGTTTGGTATCAAGTGCTATGTATGGTAATCAGATTTAAATAACATGAGGAATAAGGACTTTGCCATAAAAATTCAGTGTGTCTAACTGCTGTACTTTCCTATGCTTTTTATACTTTATTAGAAGTAATTTTTTCCTGCAACTTCTATAAAGCTAGTGAATCAAAGGCAAGTCTAGGCAGTAATTGCATAAGTAGAATAAAAGTAATTCTGGAGTTCATTACAGATGAGGTGATGAAAATCTCCCTTCTGTTAATGTTACTGTATAAAGTCATACTAGCATTTCTCTCTTATATAAACTTTATCTTCAGGAAATAAGCAATTTCTTGAATTCAATAGAAAATTTAAGATAATTTGGTTCTTGTGAAGAAGCTTGTTGCTATAATGCTCATTGAAAATTACCTATCTGATAGTGTAAACTCATATATTTTTCACATTTTGCTTTAAGTTTAAAATATGGCTGGCTGCCTTAATTTTATATTAGTTGAATCATTTGCTTATATAAAAACATGAGTCTTAGTGGGAAAATACTTTTCTGTGACTTTAAAAAATTCAGATATATTTGTAATGATTGCTTCATTAAGATCCTTGATTATTGTTATTAATAAGAAATGCTTGCCTTTCATATGAATAATGGTATTGTGGAAGAGACATATAAAACTTATTTACAGCTAAGCTAAGAAGAAAATCTCCTGGACATGTATTCCTAAAATAATAATGTCACACACATGACTGAGCTTGGTGGATGATTTTTAAATGTACTAACTAATTTCCTCCTACTTTTTGTTTTCTCTTTTATCCTTTTCAAAAGCCAAGTCCAGAACAAAAAACTTCTCTGCTTTGTCTGCATATCTTTGGCTGTGTTTCACTGTGACATGCACTGCTGTTCTTTTAGCACCAAAATGTTGGCACACATTCCTGAAAATTTCACACCATCTCTTGCTGGATCAGCAAGCTTAACCCACCAAAATCTGGTGTTGTGCAATGGTTTTTGACTGATAATCAATCTTTATGCTGCTCGACAGTTGTTGCTGGGACACGGAGTAGAGCAGGTGGCAGATGTGCCTTGTCTTTTGAGAAAAGAAATTGTAGGTGAGCTTGGACACAGACTAGCATATCTCATGTCCATTAAAAAGAGTTAGGATAAGTATAATGGGGAAAAGCCATTCATCCAAGTTAAGCTTATAGATAAGCTTAAACAATGATGTTTGGTTTCTTTTAGAATGTTAAGAATATAAATGTAAATATATATACATTTATATATGAAAGGTAATATTTAACTTGATGTGAGTGATATGCAATATATCACTCACATATTCACATACACTTCTTCAAACCACCAAAACCAGCTTGAAGATTACCTTTCTGTCATCTGTTTTATAGATAAATCGATAATTTTCCAACTAGCCACAAATGTACCATTAAAATAAAAACTTGTATGAATAACTTTGAAAGTGGTAGATGCATGATCAGAAGTTGATTAAAGATACATGATCAGAAGTTGGAAAATTGAACATGCTAAAGGTAAATAGGGGAAAACAGTTGGCAGAATTGATTGTTACTGATGTATCTTTCTAAATGAGCATAAATATTTTATATACAATGGGTAACTGGTCATTATTTTAATTTACAGACTTTTATTCATTCAATAAACATTTATTGAGAGTCTATATGTGCTAGATACTAGGCCAGGTCAGAGAAAGATAAAAGCTGTGGCTCATAGTCTGATTTCTTTTTTATCATTATTCTTTCATCTCTGATTTAAATTTTGATTTAATTTAAAAAAACATATTTTTACTGAGTACCTACTATGTGTGCCCCAGCATAGGGATAAAAGTCCTGGCCTTTAAGGAACTTAAACTGAGTAGATAAGTTATAAATCCTTCAAACTGAGAACACTATTTTACAACATAAATCAAATGGATCTTATTTTATTTCTGACATTGGAAGGCCAAACAAGTCCGTATATATTTTGGCCATTATATTTTCATACTTCATTGGTTTTCGTTATTCATTGGAAAAGCAATGTAGATAGAGGAAGTTGCCTAAGAACGATTTCCAGATTTACTAAGACAGAAAAAATCCGACAGAACATCTCTGATATTTTAACTATTTTACTACGCCTTTTGAGCATCACTGTTGACAACCAGTGGCATTGGATCTAATAGAAAGCCAGAGAGCTATTCATCACATACCTTGAAACACAAAGCTTTCATATGGAGGTCAGGCCAAGGTCAAGACTGACATGAAGCATTCCTTGTTGAAATGCAGTATTAGAATGATTCTTACATTTTAAAGTTGAATATTTAATCAGAAATATTAATTGTATAAGGAAAAGATCAGGAACATAGAAATATTTTAAATAAATACTGTTGAAAATGATGCCTTATTAGGTATTATACTTCTGGCATTTGAAGTTTTTACATTTATTAATAATTCATTGAAATTATGAGTATGCAGTTAATGAATTGCTTGAAAAGGCATATTAAGTTTTCTGATTCATGGCCATGTGGTTTAGGTTTTATTCACAGTTTCCTGAATCTTCTGCTTAATTGTGACACAGCACATGGATCTTGGATCAGATCCATGGAGTTTATGAGTTCAGCTTCTTTATAACTGCTGGAAGCTGTATGTAAGTAATGCAAACATAGCATAATAAATGGTTCGTGCCCTGTGCTTACCTGAATATCTTAAATAAGATGAGGGGAAAACACTGTTTAGACCTAATTCGTTAGGTCCAAGTTCTATTGTATGGAGCTCTGATTGTCTTTAAAATTTTTTGGTTTTATATTTCTACTCTCTCCTATATATCCTATTCTATTACTGGGCTTTCAGAATTATCATTTACAGTGATTCATTTCAGTCCTGAGTTTTGTTAACAAGAAGTGAAACTTGGTATTATGAATAAGATTTTAAACCTTTTATATCCTGTATTGTAAAGATGTAGTCACAGAAAAAAATGCATGAAAGGAATTCTTGATACTACACCTAAGATCTAAATTTAAGCCTAGATATTTTCTACTAACTGCCATGTGATCTACAAAATGAAATAATTTGCTATGACAGCTTGTGATTGACAAGAATATGTGTGAGCACATTTAAAATAGGCCATCTTTTCATGTAGAAGTGTCAGTGAAATGATGGATTCTCATCATTTTAATTATTGATGATTTGGAAATATTTCAATTCCACGACACACAAGACACATTCTAAATAGCAGCATAACACTTTTTCTCATATCTGCGTCCATAATGAAATGTTCTGTCATAATTTGTTTTTCAAAAAATGCATTAGTTTAATGAACCTGGATTCATGCATTATATTCTCTTCCATTTTATGTCTACTGAATTTGTTGATTTTTAAATTGTTATGTTAAAAGCACAAGTTTCAATAGGTGACCCACTACTCACATCACATCATACCTTAATATTTCTGCTGCTAGATCTCAAGACGCTATAGTGCTGCCTACACCAATGGCTGCTTTAGTCTTGCCAAAGCAGATACCAGCCTTTGTGGTATTCACCTGCAGGGCATTCAGTCAGCTACAGTAGTTAGGACTGACTTTCCCAAATTCCCTTTTATCTTTTGGTTTGAATAGTGTATTTATTAGGTTAGATTTTTTGTACATTTTAACTTCCACTACTCTATATATATTCAAAAGGAGGAAGATGGCATTATATGGAGAAAAAAATAACCATTTTCTTCTCAGACAGCATATGATCCTTCTGTTTCTGTAAGTGAGGGTAAAACTATACGAAAAATATTTTATGTATTTTCTACTCCAAAGTTTTAAATCTGTAAATAAAAGAATAGAATATCCTTACTATATAAAATAGGTGTGGATTTCAAGACAATTATGAGATGGACCAATAAAGTGTTCTTAGCCAGTAGGAAAATCTATAGCCTGCATGTGACTGGCAGCATCTCTTTATATTGTCAAATACCAAATCATTGAAAAACACCTAAATTCTTGACATAACCACAAAATGTTGAATTATATTCATTCACAGGGACTGCATTTGTTTACTATACAGATGCTTGCAAACCTATACTGTTCTGTTAACTTGCATGCCTTTACAAAATTGAAAATGAAACAGTTACCTCTAAAGCAAATCACTTAGTTGTCTGCCTACGCTGCTTGTTACTTTACCTGATAATTCATTTATATATTCTATAGTTATGCTTTCTGAGCGGTTTGCTATTCGAACTTTTCACTTTTGAAGGCTTTAGATATCTTGTTAGGAGATTTGTGAGAAATGCATTATTGTTTATTTTAAAGGACACTAGACTCGAAGTCGGATGATGTTGCAAGATTCTAGTCCCTGTGTCTGGTCTTGGGCAAACTGGTTTGTAGTTCAATGTCCTTATCTGTAATATAGATGAAGTAATACTTTAAATGACTCTTGGATATTTCTAATAAAGGTAAATTATTTGAAAATTAAGTGTCTATAAACCCCTGGTCTAAACAGAAAACTTAGAATACCGTCTTATAAACAAAATTAAGACTTAAAGTTAGTGAGAACTTTATGTCCACTTTTACCTTCCTAGAATAGCTGGCTGGGTTCAGGAAAATAACAATAACAAACTTTGTTTCGACTTTCTTTATCACTGCCAGGAAAGCAAACTACAGTGTGAACCTGGGCCAGTCACTTAATCTCACTAAGCCTGAGTTTCTTCATCTGTAAATTGAGGATAGTAATTTACACCTCAACCAGGTGTGGTGGCTCTCACCTGTAATCCCAGCACTTTGGGAGGCCGAGACAAGCAAATCACGAGGTTAAGAGATCAACTGCATCCTGGCCAACATGGGGAAACCCCATCTCTACTAAAAATACAAAAATTAGCTGGGCATGGTGGCCCGCGCCTGTGGTCCCAGACACTCAGGAGGCTGAGGCAAGAAAATTACTTGAACCCGGGAGGCAGAGGTTGCAGTGAGCTGAGATCATGCCACTGCACTCCAGCCTGGTGACAGAGCGAGACTCTGTCTCAAAAAAACAAAAAACAAAACAAAACAAAAGTTTACATCTCGCAGATGTATTATGGGAAGTAAAGAAGATGATACAAAAACCTGGCATATGATAGTTACTTAAAATATTATTTTTCTACCTGCCCTTATTTATTTTCCTTCTTTTGCTCCATCCTTTCTAGGTATGTTTCCACAAGGTTTTCATACAAGTTGTTACACATATCTGATTTTACTAACAAAGGTATTTGCTAGGTCTGAGATCTCGAAATAAATACAACCAAATTAAAATACCTGCCAAGCAGTTATGTATACAGCATGATATGGGAATCTGAGTTAAAGGCTTTGAACTCTCAATATCTATGTGTAGGTCAAAATCAAGGCCTTTTATAAAAGGAGCCCCAAGTGGTCTTAATCTGCTCCATTCCAAAAGTTGTATTTTAAAATATGTTCATGACCCAGGGCTAGCCTTAACTTTAAGCTGCCATAACTTATTTAAAGAAAGTTCATAGAAAAGTTCAGGGAAAGGGTGACAACATTTTGATTGGCACGATAGATGGGATGTTTGTAATTTTAATCAAATGTAAATTGAAGACATACTTCAAATGATATGTCAGACTAGTGTTACTGAGTTAAAATCTAATGACAACCACTGTCATTATTAGTTAAATATAGCCATCATGCCTATAGCAATAAATGATGACACTTAAGAACATGCAGAAACAAAGAGCACAAGTATTTAGAGAAAAGGGAGTGACTAGAAACTCAGTTGAATGCAGGAATGTGACCTGGATTTAATCTATTTACCAGCAATTGTATTTTGGGCAGATGATATAATTGAATATAGCAGTATGTTTTCTTACTGTCAGAGCATTTGTATTTTATAAACTCATCTTGCACTCATGAAATGATGTGCTTATTCATATTTAATGTCATTATCTATACCTATTTGACAGTCATAGCATTGTGTTTTCAAATTTATTGCCCAACTACAAGAGAATGAATTTTTAAAATTAGGATTTTTAATAAGCTTGTGGATCTGAAGTTGCAAGTTTGCTACTTTTTATTCTAGAAGTAGAATAAGGCAGTATTCTTTTGGTACAAGCAAAATGGAAAATTATAATGTTGGAAGCATCCAGATTTATTTAATTTTGTGACAGACATTGGCTTTTTTGAAGTAGACTGAGGAAATATAATTATATTGTAGTTAGACCTTTTAACAGAAAGGCAAGCTAAGAAGTACTTTATCTTTTTCATGGTTTGGTTAAAAATAAACCATGAAAATAAAATAAGACATGGATTCTATGAAATAAAATATAATCTGTGGTTGGAACATAAGGTTCTCTGAGTGCTTTGGGAGAGTAAGTATATGAACAGTCAGGCAGACATGGCAGTCCCTGAGCAGCTGAGATACGACCCTTTTGGGCACTATTTTCCAAGGTTATGCTAAACCTTAGGTCTTCACTAGAGTCTGGTCACCACCTGCATCCTAACCCAGCAGAATCTTAAGTTTCCAGAGAAAAGTACCTAAGGAGAGGAAGACTGGAACAGGTCTAGGTCTGATTGCTTTGGAAGCCACCATGTGTGGTTAGCAAATTTAGAGGGGATAAGGTGATCAGGTGAGAAAAGGGCCCTTTCTTTGGCAGTTGGTTGTGTAGGACAGAGACCTTGCTGAAAGAACTATTGACAAGGTAGTGATTCAAGAAGAGTTCAAAGGGAAAAAGGTAGAGATTCAAGAACATTCCAAAGGAGAAAAGGTTGAGACTCAAGAACAATCCAAAGGGGAACTCGGATGTTACTGCTGTTGAGATTTGTGAACTCTGAATATCTGAGACAGGTCTCAGTCAATTTAGGAAGCTTATTTTGCCAAAGTTAAGGATACATGTCCATGACACAGCCTCAGGAGGTCCTGACGACAGTTGCCCAAGGTGGTCCGAGCACAGCTTGGTTTTCTACATTTGAGGGAGACATGAGACATCAATCAATATATGTAAGGTGAACATTGGTTTGGTCCAGAAAAGCGGGACAACTCAAAGCAAAGATGGGGCAACTCGAAGTGGGGAGGGGCCATTAAGGTCAAAGGTACATGACAGACAAATGATTGCATTCTTTTGAGTCTCTGATTAGCTTTTTAACCTGATTCTTATAAAGGTACCAGATAGTCTCAGTCCCAGGAGTTGAAAATTTTTGAATTTTTGGAGATGAGAAAGTTAATGAAAGACAGAAATGTAGGAAGCATTAGGAAGCATTTGTTAATAATGGCTAGTATGAGGGCTGGCATGGTGGCTCACGTCTGTAATCCTAGCACTTTGGGAGACCGATGCTGGCAGATCACAAGGTCAGGAGTTTGAGACCAGCCTGGCCAATGTGATGAAACCCTGTCTCTACTAAAAATATGAAAAATTAGCTGGGCGTGGTGGTACGTGCCTGTTGTTCCAGTTACTCAGGAGGCTGAGGCAAGAGACTCCCTTGAACCTAGGAGGTGGAGGTTGCAGTGAGCCGAGATCATGCCACTGCACTCCAGCCTGGGTGACATAGCGAGACTCCATCTCAAAAAAATAATAAAAATACAAATAAATTTAAAAAATAATAATGGCCAGTATGTTTTCCTAGAAATTCAAAGTAGATTTAGATGGCATTAGGGTTCTTGTTTGAATTGCTTGGCTCCCTGCCCCACATGCCCTATAGTCTCCTCACTATTTTGTTGCTACTCACTGCACTCACCTCCAGCCTTTGAGAATAGCCTCTTCCTCACCAGGGTTGAACCGTTGTCAAGTCTTTGCTGACCACCTTCCGTTTCTCTGTGTTGGCATGGAAGAGTCAGATTCTGTTTTTCTTCTTGCCTCTGGATGTAATAATGCTTACATTACCCTGACTGTCAGCCCTCGAACCACATTTCTTGATATGAAAACACATGTCCTCGGAGTGGTGATGTACACAAGAATCACTTCCTGTTGCTAAATAGGAGGGTTCCCCAGTTGATATGGTCTGGATCTGTGTCCCCACGGAAATCTCATATTGAATTGTAATCTGAAATGTAATCCCCTCATGCTGGGGAAGATACCTCATGGGAGGTAATTAGATTATGGGGGTGGTCCCCCCCATGCTGTTCTCATAATGGTGAGTGAGTTCTTACTAGATCTGGTGGCTTTATAACGGGCTTTTTGCCTCTTTGCTCTGCACTTCTCCTTCCTGCCATACTGTGAAGAGGGATGTATTTGCTTCTCCTTCCACCATGATTCTAAGTTTCCTGAGGCCCCCCTACCCATGCTGAACTATAAGTCAATTAAACCTCTTTTTAAATAAATTACCCAGTTTTGGGTATGTCTTTATTAGCGGTGTGAAAATGCACTAATACAGTAAATTGGTACCAGGTAGTGGAGCACTGCTCTAAAGATCCCCATAAATGAAGCAACTTTGGAACTAGGTAATGGGCAGAGGTTGGGACAGTTTGGAGGGCTTAGAAGAAGACAGAAAGATGTGGGAAATTTTGGAATGTCCTAGAGACTTGTTGAATGGCTTTGACCAAAATGCTGTTGTTGGCTGGAGCAATAAGGGAAGATCTTAAACTGGATCCTGAAAGGACTTGAGTCTGAATAGGTGAAGTATGGGGTTAAAAGTGAACAGGGTTAATGAACAGATTTGCTTAGGTAAAATAGTGCTTCAAACTAGGGTAAGACAAGAACAGAAAATTTCAATGGCATCAGATTGTCTGTAAACTCTTCTGTTAGACATAAGGTTAGGAAAAAGGACTTGTGTCTTTTTTCATATTCCTTGCACAGAATCTGGCACATGGGATATACTCAACAAGTATTTGTTGACTGCCTGACAGGCCGCTGATGGGCTGACTGACTGGCTGGCTGGCTGACTGACTTGGAGACAACTTCAAAAACTAGTTCCAAGAGTTTTCTCTTTAGGTAACGATAAAATTGATGTCTTAGGAAAATTCAGCTGTGATTGGTGTATAGAATGTCCGAAGTGATGGAGAAGAATCATATACAATTAGAAAGCTCTTGCAGATTTTAGGAGGCTGAGAGAGAAATGGACAAATGGGTCTGGTTGGAAATGGAAAAAAAATGATGCTTTTAAGAGTTACTGTGAAGAAGGAATAACTGAGAGGTCTCCCTTCCTTTACCGTGTCTCACGTCAGATTCCCTAGAAGCAGAACCTGAGATGAGGATTTTAGTGCAAGAGACTTTTTGAGGGAATACTCTTAGTTGAACCATGTAAGGGAGTGAGAGAAGGAGCCTAGAGCAGAGGAAGAAGCACGGCCGAGACACATGTCCACTGGAAATCTAGCCCCAGTCTGGAATGTGAAAGACACCAGAGAATTGCTCCCCTTTGAGGCAAGAGGACTGGCTACTGTGTCCCAGAATCAGTCAATCGTTGACTGTGGGCTGTCTCCCTAGGTAGGAGGGAGGAGATCACAACCTTGCAGGCATTTCCTGACTAGGTTTCTTTCAGTCAAAGGTAATTCTCAGAAGGGTGCAGCTGTGTGATGGTCACAGCCAGGACTCACAGCAACTGGAGTTTGGGTGCACTAGCCTGCTAAAAGGCACCTTGGTGGGGCACCAACAGTGTCTACTACACTATGCACTATAGTCGACCCTCTGTATCCACGGGTTCTGCTTCTGTGGATTCAACCAAATGTGGATCAAAAATACTCAGAAAAAAAGAGTTATAAAAATAACAATAGAACAATAAAAAATAATACAAAAAAAAATACAGTATAACAACTATTTCCTTAGCATTCACATTGTATTAGGTATTATAAATAATCTAGAGATGATTTAAAGTACACAGGGGGATGTGTGTAGGTTATATACAAATACACCTACATTTTATATAAAGGACTTGAGCATCTACAGATTTTGGTATCCTAGGGGTCTTGATAGCAAGCCTCCATGGATACCCAGGGACAACTGTACTTTCTTCACATAGCACCCTGCTGAGAATCTTCCAACAGCTTCCTGTCACATCCAGAATAAAATCCAAATCCTTTATCTTGACCTGAACAATGTGGCCCCTTTGTGCCTCCTCGGCTTTAACCACATACACTCTTTCTGTTTTTTCTCTCTCTTTCCTTCTTCCTTCCTTCCTTCCTTCCTTCCTTCCTTCCTTCCTTCCTTCCTTCCTTCCTTCCTTCCTTCCTTTCTTCCTTCTTTCCTTCCTTTCTCTCACTCTCTTGCTCTTTCTCTCCCTCCCTCCCTCTCTCTCTCTATCTCTTTTTCTTTCTTTCTTTCTTTCTTTCTCTCTTTCTTTCTTCCTTTTTCTTTCTTTCTTTTTTTCTTTCTCTCGCTCTCTTGCTGTCTTTCTTTCTCTCCCTCCCTCTCTCCCTCTTTCTTTCTTTGTCTTTCTTTCTTTCTCTCTCTCTTTCTTTCTCTCCCTCCCTATCTCCCTCCTTCCCTCCCTCCCTCCCTCCCTCTCTCTTTCTTTCTTTCTTTCTTTTTCTTCCTTCCTTCCTTCCTTCCTTCCCTCCCTTCCCTCTTCCTTCCTTCTGTCCTTCCTTCCTCCTTCCTTCCTTCCTTCCTTCCTTCCTCTCTCTCTCTCTTTCTCTCTTCCACCCTTCCTTCCTTCCTTCCTTCCTTCCTTCCTTCCTTCCTTCCTTCCTTCCTTCCTTCCTTCCTTCCTTCCTATGGAGTTTCACTCTTGTTGCCCAGGCTGGAATGCAGTGGCACAATCTCAGCTCACTGCAACCTCTGCCTCCTGGGTTCAAGTGATTCTCCTGCCTCAGCCTCCTGAATAGTTGGGATTACAGACACCCACCACAATGCCTCACTATTTTTTTGTATTTTTAGTAGAGACAGAGTTTCACCATGTTGGCCAGCCTGGTCTAGAACTCCTGACCTCAGGTGATCCACCCGCCTCGGCCACCCAAAGTGCTGGGATTACAGGCATGAGCCACTGCACCTGGTCTATTTTCTTTCTTAAACATGTCAGGCCGATCCTCATTTCGAGTCTCTGTGCTTGATTTTCACTCTGCTTGGAATACCTTTCCCCCAGATTTTCACAACTAACTTCTCATTACATATGCCTCTCTGTTCAGAGAGACCTTACACTGTTGGTTTCTCTGCCAGAGACTGTGAACTGCACAACTAGCTCTGTCCTCCTTACAGTTGTCACCCTGGTGCCTTGATGTGTGGACACCCAATAAATATTGTTGAATGAATAAGCAATTAGTTGGAGAGAAATGAATAAGCAGTATAGGTACAAGGTCTCGCTGAGAGAGTGGATAACTGTAAAAGAAGTGGAAACACTGACAGAAATAAAAACTGTGAAGGGTGAGTCAGTTTGTGTAGAAAGATATGAAATTTTACTTTAGACATTGAATGTGAGATATATGGAAGTGGCAGAAGAGTGCAGTGATTGGGAGCACAGCTTCTTGAACTAAATTCATATCCCAGTGCCACCACATACCAGTAGTATGATCTTGGGCAAGTTAATGCCTCTGTGCCTCAGTGCCTCAGTTTCCTCAACTGTAAATAAGAATAATAATATTACCTATCTCATAAAGTTGTTGAGAGAACAAAATAAGTTAATATCTATAAATCACATAAATAGAGTCTGGCTATAGTATTGTTTTCCATGGAATTTAAGGAGTTCTGCATGTGAAAGAGTTTCAGCCGGAGCTGGGACTAGAGTTGGGTGAGTGAAGTACCAATGGGACACAATTTGAGGAGCCACTTGCTCTGAGGGTTGTGTGAGGGCCCTGCACAGCTTCCTTAAATTTTGCCTCATTGGCCTTCACTCCCCTCACCCTAGTGCTGGCCTTGGAAAACCCTTTATTGGTAAGATTCTCTAAATCTTGGCGCCTGTAACATCTCCCTCTGGCCTTAGTGGGAGTGGTTTCTTGCTCTTTCTAATCTCTGGGTTGCCTAACTGTCCTTCGGTTGCTTCTCAGCCTTTTCTATCACTTACATAACCAATTACCTGCAGTCAGTTTCCTCTGCTCAAATCCTCTGAGTAGATTCTGCTTTCCTGATTGGACTCTGACTGATGTAACAATTAATATACTCCGACACTCCATAATAAGCAATCGAATTTCAGGGAGGTGAGGGAAGAAGCTAACATTTATGGAATGACTTCAATATGTTAGGTAATTTTACATATTATCAGGGGAATCAGCCCCCACTATTTCAATGTAGGTTCTTTCCTATTTTCCCTAAGTGTCAACTGGTCTGAGAAATAAAGAGAAAGAGTACAAAGAGAAATTTTACAGCTGGGCCTCCGGGGGTGTCATCACATATTGGTAGGACTGTGATGGCGACCCTGAGCTGCAAAACCATCAGGTTTTTATTAGGGATTTTAAAAGGGGAGGGGATGTACAAACAGGGAGTAAGTCACAAAGATCACATGCTTCAAAGGGCAGTAAAGATCACAAGGCAAGGCAAAATTAGAATTACTGATGAGGGTCTATGTCCCACTGTGCACTCATTGTCTTGAAAAACATCTTAAGAGGAAACAGGATTCGAGAGCAGACTACCAGTCTGACTAGAATTTACTAGGCTGGAATTTCCTAATCCTAGTAAGCCTGAGGGTACTGCAGGAGATCAGGGCGTATTTCAGTCCTTATCTCAACCACATAAGACAGACACTCCCAGAGTGGCCGTCTATAGACCTACCCCCAGGAATGCATTCCTTCCCCAGGGTCTCAATTATTAATATTCCTTGCTGGGAAAAGAATTCAGCAATATTTCTCCTACTTGCATGCCCGTTTATAGGCTCCCTGCAAGAAGAAAAATATGGCTCTATTCTGCCCGACCCCACAGGCAGTCAGACCTTATGATTATCTTCCCTCGTTCCCGGAAAATCGCTGTTATCCTGTTCTTTTTCAGGGTGCACTGATTTCATATTGTTCAAACACACATATTTTACAGTCAATTTGTACAATAGTGGTCCTGAGGTGACATACATTCTCAACTTATGAAGATGACAGGATTAAGAGATTAAAGACAGACATAAGAAATTATAAGAGTGACTGGGGAAGTGACAAATGTCCATGAAATCTTCACAATTTATGTTCAGAGATTGCAGTAAAGACAGGTGTAAGAAATTGTAAAAGTATTAATTTTGGGAACTGATAAATATCCATGCAATCTTCATCCCTATCAGATAGTGGAGTGATGCTCGCTAGATAATTTTTAATGAGAAATCTGAGATTCAGGGAGGTATAGTACATCTAGTGTCACTAAGAAACAGAGTTAGGGTTCAAACATAGTTTGAAAGTAGAGGTAATACCCTTTCACCATGCAGATTGTGGGTAAACTCCCATTAAACTACAATAATTCATTCTTTTTTTTTCCCCCCCGTGAGGATTTTTTTTTTCCCCAGAGAAATACTGACTGACAATGATCAGCACCTATGGGATCTCCTCCTCTTCTTTTTTTCTTCTTTATTTATTGAGGTCACATAATGCAAAATTAGTAATTTTAAAGTGAGCAATTTAGTAACATTTAGTGCATTCACACTGTCATGTAACTAATACTTCTATCTAGTTCCAAAATATTTCCATCATTTCAAAATAGAACACTTTACCCATTAAGCTTCTCTTCAATCCCCTCTCCTCCCTGCTGCTGGCAACCATCAATGTATGTTCTGTTTTTATAGATTTACCTATTCTGATATTTCATGTAAATGGAAT
This sequence comes from Macaca fascicularis, assembly GCF_037993035.2. Lineage (NCBI taxonomy): Eukaryota > Metazoa > Chordata > Mammalia > Primates > Cercopithecidae > Macaca > Macaca fascicularis. Next base: position 34,265,572 of record NC_088388.1, read on the forward strand.
CATATAATATGTCACCTTTTTTATGTCTGGCTTCTTTCATTTAGCATAATGTTTTTGAGGTTTGTCCATATTGTAGCAAGTATCAGTACTTCATTATTTTTTATGACTGAATAATATTCCATCTATGTTATACATTGTACCACCATTGTACCAGTCATTCCATAATGATCATATAATTTTTATCCATTCATCTATTGATGGACATTTGGTTACCACATGTTGGCTATTGTAAATAGTGCTGCTATGGACATGTGTGTACATGTACTTACTTGAGTATCTGTTTTCAATTCTTTTGGCTATTTATGAACTCATCAACTTACAGTTAATATAGTTAACTATATTTAATATGTATTTAATATATTTAAACTATATTTAATATATTTAATAACTAATAAGTTAACTATAGTTAATATAGTTAAAATAACTCATTTTTCTATTATAATTTCTAATTCCTATTAATTTCAGTTTACAAAATGAAAACACACGGTAACAAATTTCTGTTAAAATGTTTTTTCTCTTTTTGAAGGCTTATGTCTATAGTCTTATAATCTAGTTTTAATTTAATCAGCAAGTGTTGTTAATCTGCTATGGTATATGTGTTTTTATATGTATATATGTTTGTCGGTAACAGAGAGAAAGAAGTGGGGGAGAATAGAGGGTTTTTTGTTGTTGTTGTTGAACATTTAATATAGTCATTCTGAGACTTGAAGGTTATTACAACCACTGGCTTATTTTTCATATCAATATTGGCAGATTTTATGTAAAGTAACATTTCTAGGTCAAAGAGGCCAAGCTTCTTTCAAGGTAAGTGCTAACAGAGAAAGATCATTTGAAAATCTAGGCAAATTTCAATGCAAAATAGCAATAAATGCAGCTATTTTCAGTTATCTGTAAATAAAATTATGTTTCTCTCAGAACAAATAAGAGCAGATGAGGGAGGGATCATTGTATTTTTGTAATTTATGTAAGAAGAAAATAAGATTAAAATAAATTGAATGCACAAATAAGTAGCTCAGATGCAAATTATTTATTTATGAAACAAAACCTCTTGAAAAGAGAAGAATGCTGACGGCAACTTAGAATGCAATATACTGCACTCCTGTTCTTACCCTTACATTTTCAAAGTCAAACATAGTAATTTAGTTGTGCTCTTGTTTATATTAGTGGGAGTTTTAAAACTTAAATTTCTGCACACAGCTTTGAAAATGTATAGGTCAAAATAAACTGTTAATGAAAAACTGTTTTTCATTTTCAGTGAAATAGTTTAAATCTCTCACCAAGGATGTCCTAGAAGGCACCTTCCTTCTAGTCACAGGAGAAGAATTATAGTATAATGTTACTATTTGGAGGTCAGCAACTTTAAAGCAACATGGATAAGAAATCATATTAAAAAGACAAGAAATGTTTCCCAACCCTAAATAACATAAAATTTCAGGACCTATGTAGTTTCATAGTAAGCTAAGGACATTGGACATTTTCAGTGGACCCTTTCAGCTGGGTGCATATAATCAGTAATAGAGGCATGCTAAGGTGAATTTTAATTAGGACTAAATTGTGGTATTACTCTTTCATACCCTGAACATCTGTTCCCTTCAGAAATGATGATTTATGCAGGCTATCAGAGCAGACAGCTTGCTACAGCTTATGTCACGGTTAGTAAGAAGCTGGTGGTAGCATTTCAGAAAACCCAGCATCTAAATGGAGACTGGCCAGTGTATAATATACAGGTAGTAGAGGGAGGGAAGTATGACGTGTCCATTTTTAATTTTGAAGCCAAATATTGACTTGACTTAAAAAATTATCTTCTAGACCATCTGTTGTTAATGAAGAAAGTAACTTGGACAATGAATGGGTTGATGCTTCCTACTGATGTCAAAAGACGGAAAACCAAGCCTGTTCTTTCTATTAGAATGAAGAAACTTACTGAGAGGACCTCAGTCCGAATTCTGTTCTTTAAGAATGGCATGGGGCAGGATGGGCATGTGATTACAGTGGGAAAAGAAACAATGAAAAAGGTAATTTTATATTAAATATTGAACTATGAATTCAATTTCAAAATTTTGTGGCTTTTGAAATGTGTTATGTTTTTTCTTCTAAATATCAATGTCAACAAATAAACTGAAATATTAAGGAGACATTATATAGAACTAAAAAATTCTATATAAACCTGTTTATAAGTCTGTTTATTGCACTAATACCACAAATTACCATAGCAAAGCAACAATATTTCAGGAAATTATTTGGCTAACATAGTTAGTCACTCACCTAGTTAAAATGTTATGTTTATACTAGAGAAAATATTCTAAACATTCTAATTAGTTACAATATTTTATAAGCTATTTAGATCAAAGCCAGTCTAACCTAGCTTCCAGTCTCAAATCTGCCTCTTTTCATTTAGAATACTGGTAAGACCTAAAAATATCCTTGTTCCTCTAAAGAATTAGCAAAGCCCCAAATCACTAAAGTGCAGTTTCAAAGTATTCATAGAAGTTTTAAAAACAAATCTAAGGGGCCCAAGAAAAATCATGAAACAAGCAAACTTTAAAAAAAAGTTAAAGTATTACTTGTCATACAAGCGCATGTTTTTTAGAAGGTGTTTGTACTTTCTAAAACATCTTTGATATTAAAAAAAATACCGAGGAGCTAATGGGAATTTGAAACACACACACACATTTTTATACAGATAAGGATTTTTCAACCAATTTTAAAGCAACCTAATAATAATATAGTAACAAATGTGTTGAGAATGTATGAGAGACAGTAAAACATAACCAAATGCCTAGGCTTGAATCTTGGCTTCACCATTCACTAACTATGAGGCCTTGGACACCTTTGTTTCCCTGAGCCTCAGTTTCTTCATCTAAAAAAAAACAGAGATAACAGTAGTACCTACTTCATAGAGTTGCTGCGAGGATTTAACGTGATATTATGCATGGAGTACAATGCCTGGCACCCAGAAAGTTCCCATTAAATGTTTCTAGTCTCATCTTTGAGACTCATAATATACACCTAACAGAAATTAGTTTTCTTTCTAATAGAAAATTTTTGTTATGAAATCAAGATAATTTTGTTATACAAAACTATTTCAAATTGAATGTTGCTTGGAACAGGTGAATAGTTGACTAGATATTGGAATTTTAATCAAAATATCTACTTCTTCATTTATTTGTTTTTGTGGTTGTTTTACAACCACAACTGGTTAAGAGCATTTACCAATGAGCTGGGAAACCTGAGTTTTGTTTCCTTCTCATCTGCAGATTTGGATTATGATATTAAGGGATATTACACAGCAGAGCAAATTGCTGAGGCAAGTTATAACATCTTCCCTGGCGATTTTGAAAAATAGAGAAGATGGACATATCTCTTGGACTGTTAAAATGCAGTCATTCTTGGAGATAGAAGCTAGGTTAGATAACCTCTTGAGTTCACTTCAGTTCAATCTCTGTAATTCCATGCCTTAGTGATAAAAGTGGAGTAATAGTCACTCTTACAGATTATATGTTCTTAGCTGAAAGGTTGAGTATAAATAAAAATGCCACTGCTATTTTGCTTTTTGTCTCTAGAGAGGAATTTATTTAAAACTGGATGATCAAGGAAGTCTTTAGCTTGCATTTTTCTTTTACAATTTGTAGAAAATATTTAAAGAATTTTCACAAATTCATGATAGAACTCATGATAGAACATGATTTAGTAACAAATGTATTAGTAAATATTTGCCTCAGTATCACATTTAAGAATGAGGTAAAGAAGAGGAGACAACAAAATGCTGATCTTGGGTGTCAATAAGAACTTGTTAGAAGGGAAAAATAAGACTTGCTAATTATTTTGTAAATAAAATTTAAATTTTGAAAGTGTTGTTGATAATCATAGGATCATGCTCTATTTATACATTAAACACCAAATCAGTAATAGAAATAAGGAAGTGTCATAGTCTTAAGAGAAAAACAAATTATTTTCTCTTTTATGATAAAACATTAGGAATGTTAGCTATTTTTCAATTACTACTAAGTAATGTAAAACTGAAGTAGAGTGTAAAGTATTCTAATATGGTGAAGGTTATTGCAATGGGATAAGAAGAGAATTATTGAGGATGAGTGTTACAATAAGGTAGTTAAAGCATAAAAGTCCTCTATGAGCACAGAATAGAGCCAAGGGGAAATGACTGTATGTTAATTACAAGGAGAAAATCAAAAGGAAATCCGTTTATTTACTTTAGGAAGTAATTAAGAAGTTTGAAATGAGGGCCAAAATGATATATTTCTTTACTAAACTCTAGAATACCAGAACTATAGCACATCTCTTTGCAATTTAAATCTGATGATTTTAGAATTACTTGATATGGTTTTAGTAATCACACAGCATGTGCTACTATAGGATATAGGCTAAACATCTATATTCATGGGTTGAGAAAGGTATTAAGAAAAGTTTGTGGGCATAAGATGCCAAATTAATGGGAAATGAAATATGGCTGATATGGATACACAACTTTGAGATTAGCATCCTGGTGGATAAGTTTTATTCTCTTCCAATTACATCTTGGATTCATTTTCAGATAATTGATGGCTGTGTGGATTATTTTATTATTCAAGATAGCATTTCCTTTCTGAAAAATGTTTGATTTTTTTCCAGTAGTTAATAATTATATCTTGCTTACTTGGGTTTTTGCTTGGTTTGCTACTATCACCAATAGCATGAAATTACAGTGCTGAAGAAAATGATGGAAAAGATAATGAAATGAATGAAACAATAAAAAAAAATTCGCTGTCCTCTTGCTCCCATTTGAACTGGCTGTTTTCTATGATCTCTATGCTGGGATCTGTCTTTACTATCAACCTGAGAATTATCATTCTCTCTCTCCTGTGTTGGATTTCTTTTCCCTGGTTCCCTAGTTTTCCCGTACCTCATCTATTCTACTGTGTGCATATTCCAGTGGCTTCCCAAAAAAGAGAATATGGATGGTGAATATTTTGAAATCTTGGGAAATATTTTTTCTTTCAAACATTAAAAGTATTGCTATATTGATTTTTGTTGCTAGTGTTGCTGCTGAGAAGTCTGATATCATACTGATTCATCATCCTTTGTAGGTGACACAAAGGATGAAAACATTTAGGACCATCTCTTTATTGATAGTGTTCAAATTTTTTTTCAAGATGTGCTGGATACTCAGGATGTCTTCTCAGTTTGAAAAGTGTCATCCTTTTCTTTTGAGATGTTTTATTGAACTATATATATTTCTGACAATATCCTTTTACTGTAGTTTTTCTGTTGTTATTTTATGGAGCTCCTACTTTTTTATGTTGGATCTTATGTACTGAACTTCTAATTTTCTTATCTGGGAGATTTGCTTATCTTTACCTCCCAACCCAGTGAATCTTTTGCTTCTCCTTTACCGTCTGTTTTTTTGGGGGGGGGAGTTGGAGGGGGGTTGGAGGCATTGCTTTTGTTTTATTTGGTTTTGGTCTTTAATGTTACAGACTACAGACTTACTTTAAATATGAGTTACTCCTCCATCAATATTTAAAATTGAAGAACCAAAAAGTTGGTTGAAAAGCTATGAGCATAGGTTTGTGTTATTGACAGATGGATTTCATTGGAAAATGTTTTGACTAGGATTTTTCATTGGGGTTGGGTTCCTAATTATCAGTGTCTTTTCTCTGGAGTTAATCAATTTCAGCAAATAAAGTCTGCCAATTTGAGCAATGTACTAGCCAAGTGGAGAAGGGGGTTAAGAGTTTCACTTTCAATATGTAGACTTTCATTTAATTCTCCTCTTTTCAGTAAGAGGTTTAGTCTCTCCAGAGAACAAATCTCGTGTCTTCTCTTCTGATAGCAAAAGTATAGTTGCCTACCTGGTTGATGTGGGAAGGGTTCTGGAGGTTTATCTGTTTTCTGTATAGTCAATCTGTTTTTAGCCCAACTTTTAGAGGTACCTAATGCCTCAAATTTATAAGCCTTTTTGGGGTTCTGCAATACAAATAAAATGTACTTTTACTAGTTTAAGTTTTGACTTTTCTGGTCTGCTAAATCATTTACCACTTAATTATCTTCCCACCTTTCTGGTTCTCTTTTTTGGAAAATAAATGTTAAGTGTCAATCTTTTAATATTGATAATAATTGATTAATAATTATTGATTTTTATAGATAAAAATGAGTAATTCTAATATTTTCTTCCTATCCCAATTGTTTTCCCAGTTTCTTGGGGTTTATGCAGCGTAATTTGGCAAACATAGTGTTAGCTTACTTCAATGAGAACAGAATACTTTTCCTCTGTTACCTGGAGGCGTCATATACTTACTGCAGGCAAAAGGCCCACAGTTTTTTCAAAGTGTGGTCCATAGAACACTTTCATCAGAATTGTCTGGCTTTTCTGTTAAAGGTTCAGACTCCTAGGCCCTACCACGCCTATTGAGTTAGCAATTCTTGAGTGTGGGCCCTAGTAATCTGAATTTCAACAAATGTCTCCAAATGATTCCTAGCCACTCTAAAGTTTGAGAATTCTTATTCCAGTGTTCTAAAATTTCAAACTTACTAATTGATGGAAATCTTCACAGACTTCCTTTTTGCTTGTTCTCCTGTACTTCTCATATAATTTAAGAGAAAAAAAAACTTGTGAGACAGAATAAAAGAGGTTGGGGGAAATTAGATAACTAGTTGTCAGATTAGAATGAGTGCAGGGAGTTCAGAAATCAGGAAATAGAAAACATCTACAAGCGGGCAGAAAAAGAGTGGTTATGTGTAGCAAGTCTGGCTTAGGAAAAAATACTCCCTTCATATTTATATGTAAACATATTTCATTGTAATTACTTTTTCCTGTTATTACTGAAAAAACATATAAGTATTGCGAGAATTACTGCTATATGAATTTCAAGGTATAAATAAGCAATAGACTTTATTAGATGCCTTTAAGCCAGGAGAAATATGTATTTCTATGATGTTTACCATTTATTAATTAAAAAAACATAATAAGCTTAAACAAAAAAGTAAGAAAAATTTCAAGCTTAAGAGGCCCAATTCAATTGAAATAACACAATATAATGATATGATTGTGGAATGTTCACACAGAAATTAGTAACTATGGCAGCAGAGATTTTCCCAATAGTGTGGGTAAAATAATTTAGAGAGTATCTTCAGAGATTCAAAAAGGAGCACCTGGGGTAGCAAAATTTGATTAAGGATGCTCAACATGGATTCCGACAGAGGAGGTCATGCATAATTAGTATGTTGGAACTTCTTTAAAGAGCTTTTTATGAAATATGAGGAAAAGTCCATTGATACTACTTATTATTGTTATTTAAAAATTAGGCTAGTTTTTTAAACCAGAGATTAAATCTGATTAAAAAAACAAAAGAAGAGTTTTAAAAATACGGAATTTGATAATATGGTTTATTCTCAAGAGGCTATGAATAGCCAGTTGCCTTTTCATTATTTAATGTGAATTTCTAGGATTATACAATTGAGTTATTTTAGAATATTATGTCATTATTTATAGTCAGATTTTTTTCTTAAATGAAATTCTAAAAAAAGCAAAAAGAGAAAGAATGTATTTAATAGAAATAAAAACAAATGAGAATTTTCAGTCTAAAGATTCATTTACTTTACTGATGGTAGTTAAGGAAAGTCCTTAATATTATTTAGGGGCAGTTGAGACATAAACATGGCCAGGCACGGTGGCTCACGCCTATAATCCCAGCACCTTGGTAGGCCAAGGTGGACGGATCACCTAAGGTCAGGAGTTCGAGACCAGCCTGGCCAACATAGTGAAACCCTGTCTCTACTAAAAATACAAAAATTAGCTGGGTATGGTGGCGGGCGCCTGTAATCCCAGCTATTTGGGAGGCTGAGGCAGGAGAATCGTTTGAACCTGAGAGGCAGAGGCTGTAGTGAGCCAAGATCACTTCACTGCACTCCAGCCTGGGTGACAGAGCAATACTCCATCTAAAAAAAAACCAAAAAAAGACATAAACATGACATTCAATTTGAAAGGTAAAATGTATTTCTGTGTTTTTTTTTTTTTTTTTTTGAGGCGGAGTCTCACTCTGTTGCCCAGGCTGGAGTGCAGTATTTTTGTGTTTTTTATTAAAATTATTTTATAGTTTTTGTATGCACATTTTATATTTTAACGTATTTAATTTTTAAGAATATGTAACAATAATGGTTACATTAAAGTGTTTATTAGATTCGTGTCCATGCATACCTTATCATTAAAGAATCTTTGATGAATTTTATCGAGTTTCTGGACATTAGAATCACAGGATTTTATGAAGTAATCTAGTCAAGCTACTCAAAAAACTGAAACTTAGACAAGCTAACTACCATATCCAAAGTGGATCAAGTAAAATAGCTGGTACTATAACCCATTTTCTGATTTTAAGAGCAATATTCTTTATTATTCAAAACTTCCCTTAATATTACTTTTTCTTAAATTTTAATTCCTACTGTGTCGTGTCTTAAAAATGATTTAACATAACCATCAAAAATAAAAACGTAAGACATCTGTTTCCAGTTGGAGTAATTAGTATCAGACTAGCCATTCCATTCTAAACAACTGAAAAACTGGAAAAAATATATGACAACTATTTTTAGGTATTAAACAACAGGAAGCATCAGCTATAATGCCTAAGAGAAGGGGAAAAGTTGAAGTGAGTCCTAAAGTTCACTATGTCTTTGTACCTGGAGGAATTTATGGATCATAGTAGAGAGAGAGGGAGGGAGGGTGGGAAAGAGTGAGAGAGAGAGAGAGAGAAGAGAGAATCTAAGAAAAGCACAGTGGTTCCCATAAACTGAAGAGAAAGACATCAAAGTTCTAGGTGGCTGAAATTTGCAGAGCAATACCATAAGAGGGAACTCTTTGTAGAATAGTTCTCAAATTTTGTGTAAGCATCCCCTCATGTCTTTGGCTGACTATTAAGTTGCTTATGCATAGGGTGAACTCCACAAGGCCTGACACAAACAACTGCCAGGAAAAGAACAACTAATTAGGATGTAAAAGGGAAACAAGTATGGGAATATGTGCAGGGTCAGGAGACATTTGCCTTTTGACCAGTTGGAGAGGAGAGGTCTTGTTGAACTTGTTAGACAAATTGATGAAGATTCCAGTAAAGGTAATTTATATCCACAAGAAAAGTTGATCAATAGAAACAGACCCCAAAATAGAGTTAACCAAAAAAGACATTTAAACAGTGATTATAAATATGTTCATGTATTTAAAGAAAACATGAATATAATGCAAAGAGAACTGGAAACTTAAAATAGAACCAGTGGAACTTCTAGTTCTAAAAAATACAATATCTTAACTGAAAAAAAAACAAAAAACAAAAAACAAAAAAACCTGGGTTTAACAGCAGGTTAGATATTAGAGAAGAAAAGATCAATGAACTTCAAGACAGGGCAATAAAGCTATCCAAACTGCAGTGCAGAGAAGCAAAAGGAAAGGACCGAAAACAAGGACTGAGTGTCGGTAACTTGTGGGATATCAATGAGTCTAATAGAGGTATAATTGGAGCCCTAGAAAGACTGAGAAGAATGTGAATATTTGAAGTAATAATGGTCAGAATTTTTCCTGAGTTCATGGAAAACAACCCACATATCTAAGAAGCTCAATGCACCTCTACTAGAAAGATAACCAGATTAAGGACATAAATCACATTGCTGTAAACAATGATAAATAGGAAAGCTTAAAAGCAACCAGAGGGGAGGAAACACATTAATTACAGGGATACATATGTAAGAATAAAAACTGACTTCTCTTCAGAAATTATGCAAGACAGAAGATAGCAGATACCTTTAAAGTGTGGAGAGAAATAATATGTTTAAAGTGCTGAAAGAAAAACTGGTCATCTTATTTTGTGTTACAGTAAAAATACCTTTAAAAAATCTTTCAAATAAAAGCATTCTCAGGCAAACAGAATATGAAGCACTTGTATCTAGCAGACCTATACTATGAGAAATATTAAAGGATATTTTTCACTGGAAGAAAATCATACCAGAAACAAATTTGGGTATGCACAAAGAAATTATCTTAAATATACATGGTACATTCACTTTTATAGACCCTTTGCTGCTTATTGAGCCATTCCCAGTACATTTAAGAGGATTAAAATTATGTTAAGAATGTTTCCTGACTACAAAAGAATTAAATTAGAAATAAATAACCAAATATATCAGGTCACTCACTCTCCAGCTGTGGAGAGTTGTTTAATGTAGACATAAAACTCCCTTTAATACATTTATCTTAATAGACTATATTTAATATTATGTATGTTATCTTTCTTTAATAGATTATATATATATTATCTTTAATAGACATTAAATTCCCTTTCATATATACACCTATCCTATTTGTCTTGTCCTTCTAGATATAGAACTCTAATACAACCTAAATTACCAAAACTGAGACAGAAGAAAATTTATATCTCAAAATCTCTGTATGTATTAAATAAATCAAATTTATGATTAAAAACTTTTCAAAAAACAAAATTCCAAGACCAAATGATCTCACTGGTGAATTTTATCAACCTTTCATGAGAAAATAATATCAGTTGTACACAAACCTTTTAGAAAATAGAGAAAACAGGAAAACTTCCCCTCTCACATGATGAGACTAGCATTATAAAGACATTACTAGAAAAGAAAATTCATACCACTATCCTCCTAACCATAGATGCAAAATTACTTCATAAAGTGTTAACAAATCAAATCCAACAATACATCATGATCAAGTGAGTTTTATCCCAGGAATGCAAAGTTGGTGTGTTAGTCCATTTTCATGCTGCTGATAAAGACATACCTGAGACTGGGCAATTTACAAAAGAAAGAGGTTTATTGGACTTATAGTTCCACATGGCTGAGGAAGCCTCATAATCATAGTGGCAGGGAAAAGGCACGTCTCGCATGGTGGGGGCAAGAGAGAGAATGAAAGCGAAATGAAACAGTTTCCCCTTATCAAACCATCAGATCTTGTGAGACTTATTCACAAACGCGAGAACAGTATGGGTGAAACCTCCCCCATGATTCAGTTATCTCCCACTGGCTCGCTCCCACAAAACGTAGGAATTACGGGAGTACAATTCAAGATAAGATATGGGTGGGGACACATAGCCAAACCATATCAGTTGGTTTAACAACAGATAGTGTAGGTGACCACCTTAAGAGAATACGGAAAAAGTCATATGCTCATTTCAGTAGGTATCAGAGAGGAATTTGACAAAATTTAATATTCACTTATTAAAAAAAATTTTCATAGCAAACTTGAAATAGAAGGGAATTTCTTCAATCTGGTCAAGAATGTGTACTAAACACTGATTTAACTGCATACTTAATGATGAAAGACTGAACCGTTTTTCCCTAAGATCAGGATCAAGGCAAAGATGTCCTCTCTTTTCATTTCAGCTTACCATGCTATCAGAGGCCCTACCCTGTGATAAGGCAAGAAAAAAGTAGTAAAAAGTGTATAGATTTAAAAGGAAGAAGTAAAAACTATTTTATTTATAGACAATGTGATAAGAGCATGAAATACCTTAAAGTATCTATATAAAAGCTAGAACTAAGGAATACATTCAGCAAGTTTGCAGGATACAAGGTCAGTGAAATTGTATATACTAGTGGCCATTAGAAAATGAAATTTAAGGAGAGTGGGACATCTGGCTTCAGAGCGGGAACCTTCATTGCACCAGTGACGAAAAAGAGAAATATGGGTGATGTTCAGAAAGGCAAGAAGAGTTTTTGTTCAGAAGTGTGCCCAATGCCACACTGTGGAAAAGGGAGGCAAGCACAAGACCGGGGCCTAATCTCCATGGTCTCTTCGGGCAGAAGACACGTCAGGCCACTGTATTCACTTACACAGATGTCAATAAGAACAAAGATATCACCTGGGGAGAGGATACACTGATGGAGTATTTGGAGAGTCCCAAGAAGTACATCCCTGGAATAAAAATGATCTTTGCTAGCACTAAGAAGAAGGCAGAAAGGGCAGACTTGTCAGCTTGTCTTAAAAAAGCTACTAATGAGTAATAATTTGCCACTGCCTTATTTATTACAAAACAGAAATATTTCATGACTTTTTTATGTGTACCATACTTTAATAGATCTCATACACCAGAATTCAGATCATGAACGACTGACAGAATATTTTGTTGGGCAGTCCTGATTTAAAACTAAGACTAGCTTCTGGTTAAATGAATATGTTCAGTTTTTGAATTTTAATAGAAATTCCAATTCAGTAAATGCTATCACTGTGTACCCCTTCTAAAGCTATGATTAGACTTCGTTAGTAACATTCAACTTTTCACAAAGATGACGAGTGCCATCTTAAAACTTACTGGAGATTGGTTTTATATTTAAATTTACATACTGGGTTATGTGAATATATTTAAACACTGGGGAAATTCCTTCACTGTCTCAGAACCAAGCAAGATTCACCTGTGTTTTGTGTTCATTTGCCTCTTAAAGGCAAGGGTTGAAGATAAATAAGGTAGCAATATCTACTTTATACTTTTGGCCCTAACTATGCCCATCTAATTAGAATTCCCTGTATTCAAAATGGTTCCTTTTACTTACTGAAAGGAATTTTAGTGTGGTTTATGTGTAATATCAAAGGTTATTTAACACTTCTCACATTTTATAGATGATCTATAAGGTCACATGCTTTTAAAATAGTAGCAAATCTTTTATTATTATTATTATTTTTAAATTTATTATACTTTAAGTTCTAGGATACACGTGCAGAACATTCAGGTTTGTTACATAGGTGTACACCTGCCATGGTGGTTTGCTGCACCCATCAACCCGTCATCTACATTAGGTATTTCTCCTGATCTTATCCCTCCCCGAGCCCCCAACCCCCTGACAGGCCTTGGTGTGTGATATTCCTCTTCCTGTGTCCATGTGTTCTCATTGTTCAGCTTCCACCTATGAGTGAGAACATGTGGTGTTTGGTTTTCTCTTCTTGTGTTAGTTTTCTGAGAATTATAGTTTCATCCATGCCCCTGCAAAGGACATGAACTCATCCTTTTTTATGGCTGCATAGTATTCCATGGTGTATGTGTGCCACATTTTCTTTATCCAGTCTATCATTGATGAGCATTTGGGTTGGCTTCAAGTCTTTGCTATTGGGAATAGTGCAGCAATAAACATACGTGGGCATGTGTCTTATAAACTTCACTCTTGAATTCTTTACATTCTAAGTCAAACTAAGTAATAATTTAGGATTGTCTTTAAACAGCCATTCAGAAACATAAAACTGTAGAACTGCTGTGTATTTGTGATTGGGAATGGTGCTTTTGCCAACTTAAAAGGATTAAACTAGAAGAGATATACACACAAAAAAAGAAAATGAAATTTAAAAATAAAATACCACAACACTCAAACACATGAAATACTTAACTATTCATTTAACACAATATGTGCAAGATTTATACAGTGAAAACAACAATTAATTGCTGAGAGAAATGAAAGAAGGCCCAAGAGATATATCATGTTGATGGACTGGAAACTTCAAAATTATAATGATGCCAATTTCTTGCAAATTGATCTATATAGTCAACATAATACTCATCAAAATTCAGCTGGCCTTCTCTTTGAGGAAAGGGGCATAAATTGACAAGATATTTCTAAAATATATGTGGAAATTCCAGAAATGCAAAGGAATTAGATAGCCAAATCAGTTTTAAACAAGAATAAATTTGGAGGATTTATACTACCTGATTTCTTTTAAAAAGTTGTATTTTAGTATTATTATTGTTATTTATTTTTTAAATTGACAAATAAAAATTGTATATATTTATGGTATACTACAGGATGATTTGAAATATGCCTACATTGTGGAATGGATAAACCAAGCTGATTAACAGTTGAATTACTTTAGATACTTATTTTTTTTGGTCATAAAAATCTACTTTCTTAGCAGTTTTCAAGTATATAATATACTGTTATTAACTATAGTCACCATTATAAACAATCATTCTCTTGAACTTATACCTCCTGTCTGACTGAAATTTTGTGCACTTTATAGCCAACATCTTCCTAGTCCTCCCACTCCCACTGCAGCCTCCTGTAATCACCATTCTACTCTCTGCTTCTATGAGTTTGACTTTTTTAGTTTTCACATATAAGTGAAATCATGTGGTATTTGTGTTTCTGTGCCTGGCTTATTTCACTTAACATAATGCCCTCCAAGTTTATCCATGTTGTTGCAAATGACAAGAGTTTCTCCTTTTTAAAGGCAGAATAGTATTCCATTTACACTACCTGTTTTCAACATCTATTATAAAGCTAAAGTAATCAAAACAGGATGATATGGGAATAAGAATACACATAGAAAGCAAAGAAACAAAATGGAGAGTTCAGAAGTAGACCCACACATACATGGGTAAATCATTCTTGATAGAGTAATTCAATGGCGGAAGAGACAATGTTTTTGATAACTATTGCTGAAACAATTGGATATTTCTGTGTGATAAGAACTTACCTCACAACCATTCATGAAAATTGATTTAAATTGATCGCAGATCTTATTATAAAGAGTAAAACTATACTAATTCTCAGAGAAAACATGGGAGAAAATCTTTGCAACCTTGGGTAGGCAAATATTTCTTAGGACATAAAAAAATATGAACAAAGACATAGAAATCAACCATTAGCACATGAAAATATGCTCAATATTATTAATCATCAAGGAAATGCAAATTAAATCCATGATGAGTTACCACTATACACACATTAGAATGACTAATATTTAAAAGACTGACAATACCAAGTGTCGGTGAAAATGTGGAGAAATGGCAAATCTTATATTTAGCTGATAAGAATGCAAAATGATACAGCCACTTGGCAAAATAGTTTGATAGTTTCATATAAAGTTAAACTTATACTTAATTACAATCTAGCAATCTCATTTTTAGATATATACCAAGGTAAATAACATATGTCAACACAAAGACTTCTAAGTGAATGTTCATAGTTGTTTTATTTGCAATTAGCCAAACTACAGACAGTACAAAAGTCCATATACCTGTGAATGGATAAAAGATTATGATATATTTATGTCAAGGACTATTTTTCAACAGTAAAAAGAAATGAGCATTGTGGTAAATGAATGAAACCAGGTATGAAATATTACATGCCATGAAATTGTAAAACAGATGAACTATTCTCTAGTGAAAAAAACCAGATTATTGGTGATTTCGGGCGAGGAGTATTAGGTTGCAATTGGAAAAGAACATGAGGAATTTTGGAAGGTAGTGGGAATATTCTGTGTATTCACTGTGGTAGTTACACATGGGTATACATTGTTCTATCTGCATCAACTGCACCTACTTAAAATAGGTACAGTTTATTTCATGCAAATTATAAATCAATAGAGTGGATTTTAAAAACAAACAAAAATAATAATATGACTAGAATTGTAATCTGGATCATTTAATTATTCTTAAGAAAATTCCCTCTGGTCATCTACTTCTCATTCACATTCTAAAAATAAAATACGAAAACACCACAGAACACAAATTCACGAGAAATAGTTGCCTTTTCAAATCATATTTATGTTCATTACTAGTGAGAGCAAATAACTAGATTTGGTGTGCATTCTTTCACTTACCTTTATGAGAATAAGACAAATAATAGGGCAGCATATTAAGCTCTAGGATTTATTCAGGAAAGTACTTTTAAGGTACTTAATAAGATGGGTACAAATTTAGCCCAATCTTCTGGCATTTTCTGGTTAACATAATGGTAATAATTTTGATTATAAGTCATTTTTGTAAAATGTTGGCCTGAGCAGAGACTTATGCCATGGCATTTGATTACATTTTAATTCTTTGAAAATTCATAAACTATTTGACAGCCTTTCAATAAGAAAAAAAAAAATTCTGTAAAAACAGATTCCCTTTCTCAAAATAATCATAATAAATGATAGTTCTCTTCTACTGAGCAAGTACAATTAATTGCCAAAGGTGAAGTATTTTTAGTAATCCAAATGATTAGTTTCACAATTATCCATTCATTTTCATAATTTTCAGCTTGATAAATTTCATCTAAAATTATTCCCTAGATTTTTAATTAAATGGTTTGCTTTTTAGGTTTATATAGTGAATACTGTTGTAATCTATTTGGTATACAAATACTCACTGAATTAGCTGAATAGATTTTCATCATTTGAGGAACATGGGACAAAAAATGTATTTTTCTGTCAGGATAACTTTAACTGCAAATAACAGATTCCTGATTGAAACAGACTTAAGCAAAAATGAAGCAAGAAAACCAGAGGTAGGGCAGCACCAAGCATAGTATGACAGAATTCCAACTGTGATCTCTACAGTTTTCTGGAGTTTGTGCTCTTTCATATGTTGGTAACAAGATGGTTGCACAGCCAGGTATAACTATGTGCAGAGGCACAAAAGGACCATCTCTTCTCTATGAAAGATTAAGCCTTTCCCAGAAGCTCCTGCTTATGTCTCATTGACCAGAACTGGGTTATGTGTCTGTCTCAAACCATTCACTGACAAGGGGCATGAGACTACAATAGGTAATTTAGACACATCAAGATAATTGTAGGCTGGGCGCAGTGGCTCTTTGGGAGGCCGAGGCGGGCGGATCACCTGAGGTCAGGAGTTCAAGACCAGCCTGACCAACATGGAGAAACCCTGTCTCTACTAAAAACACAACATTAGCCGGGCATAGTGGTGCACACCTGTAATCTCAGCTACTGGGGAGGCTGAGGCAGGAGAATCACTTGAACCCGGGAGGCGGAGGTTGCAGTGAGCCGAGATCAAGCCATTGCCCTCCAGCCTAGGCAACAAGAACGAAACTCCATCTCAAAAAAACAAAACAAAACAACAACAACAAAAATATAATTGTAGTCTTCCTTGAGTCAAGAGGGAGAAAAATCAGTATAGTAAGGATGAGGGTGGAGAATGGATATTGGATAGGCAGCCAACAGTATTACTATACACGTGAAGAAGTTTTCTTATTTTATTTCCTAGGACTTGCAAAAAGTTAGTGCTCTGGTACTAAAAAGAATTGGTTATTTGAAAAAAAAAATTCTTCTGGAATTATGCATACTTTATAGCATAATTTCATAAAAGCAGACAATTTTTTGCTAGCTTATCAAAATCTTGATCAAAAGATATTTATACTAAAATGAGTTTAAATTAGGAATAATATATATTAACTCTTTTATTCATTAATTCAAAATATTTTTTGACTACTAATGTCTGCCAAGTACCTGGATATGGTGGTGAGCAAAACAAGCCATGGCCTTGTTCTCATGGAACTTTTAGTCTAGTGGTGGACAAAGAGATTTGTAAAATAAATCCAGGTGTGGTGGCTCACACCTGTTATCTCAGCAATTTGGGAGGCTTAAGCAGGCGGATCGGGAGGTCAGGAGTTCCAGACCACCCTGGCAAACATAGTGCAACCCTGTCTCTACTAAAAATACAAAAATTAGCCTGGCATTGCAACAGGCACCTGTAGTCCCAGCTACTCAGGAGACTGAGGCGGGAAAATCACTTGAACCCGGGAGGCAGATGTTTCAGTGAGCAGAGACTGTACCATTGCACTCCAGCCTGGCTGACAGAGTGAGACTCTGTCTCAAAAAAAAAAAAAAAAAAAAAGGCATTTGTGAAATGATCATATCATTAAATGTGGAGTAGGTGGCATAAGGAAGGCTTCTTTCCTTTCCTATGAGGCTGCTCTCCCCCTTCATATGGTGACTTTTTGATTCCTGGAATACATCCTGCTTGCTCTGCTATGGAGCCTTTTCATATGCTGTGTTCTCTGAAATAGTTCCCCACTCTCAATATCCTCCACTTGTTTCCAGATAAATCCAGTTTATCTCTTCTCAGAAGCTTTCCTTATGCCATCTACTCCACATTTAATGATATGATCATTTTATAAATGTCTTTGTCCACCACTAGACTCAAAGCTCCATGAGAACAAGAACCTGGGTGTTTTTGCTCACTGCAATATCCAGGCACTTGGAAGATAGTAGTAGTCAAAAATATTTTGAATTAATCAATAAAACAAACATATCAATTTGGGAGTTGTCAGTATGTAAATGGAAGATGAAATGTTGGGGTACCATTTAGTTTGCCTTAAGAGAGAGGCAGAAAGAAGGCTAGGACTTACCTTGATAAACCCAAGTGAATGAATATGCATGATCCCATGAAGAAGACAAGAAAGCAGGAGAAAAAAATAGTGGATTCTTGTATCTCAGGATTTGTTCATGCTGGATATGGTTTGGTTGTGTTCCCACCCAAATCTCATCTTTAATTCCGACATGTTGTGGGAGGGACCCTGGTGGGAGGCAATTGAGACATGAGGGTGGGTCTTTCACATTCTGTTCTCATGATAGTTAGTCTCATGCAATCTGATGGTTTTATAAGGAGGAGTTTCCCTGCACAAGCTCTTTCTCTGCCTGCTGCCATCCATGTAAGACATGACTTGCTTCAATTTGCCTTCTACCATGAGTGTCAGGCCTCCCTAGCCATGTGGAACTGTAAGTCCACTAAACCTCCTTCTTTTATAAATTGCCCAGTATTGGGTATGTCTTTATCAGCAGCATGAAAATGGACTAATACAGTAAATTGGTACCAAGAGTGGGGTGCTGCTGTAGATAGCCAAAAATGTGGAAGTGACTTTTGAGCTGAGTAACAGTTAGGGGTTGGAGCAGTTTGGAGAGCTCAAAAGAAGATAGGACAAAGTGGGAAAGTTTGGAGCTCCCTAGAGACTTGTTGAATGGCTTTGACCAAAATGCTCATAGTGATATGGATAATGAAGTCCAGGCTGAGGTGGTCTCAAATAGAAATGAGGAACTTGTTGGAAACTGGAGCAAAGGTGACTTGCTATATTTTAGCAAAGATACTTGTGGCATTTTGCCCCTGCCCTAGAGATTTGTAGAACTTTGAAATTGAGAGAGATGATTTAGGGTATCTGGTGGAAGAAATGTCTAAGCTGCAAAGCATTCAAGATGTGACTTGGGTACCGTTAAAGGCCTTCTGTTTTATAAAGGAAGCAGAGCACAAAAGTTTGGAAAATTTGCAGCCTAACAATTCAATAGAAAATAAAATCCCATTTTCTGAAGTTTAAGCCGATTGCAGAAGTTTGTATAAATAATGAGGAGCTGAAGGTTAATCCCCAAGACAATGGGGAAAATGTCTCTGGGGCATGTCAGAGGTCTTCACAGCAATGCTCCTATCACAAGCCTGGAGGCCTAGGAGGAAAAAATGGTTTCAAGGACCAGGCCCAGGGTCCTATACTGCATTGCAGCCTAGGGACTTGGTGTCCTGCATCCCAGCTGCTCCAGCTGTGGCTGAAAGTTTAGGCCATGGCTTGAGAGGGTGCAAGCCCCAAGCCTTGGCAGCTTGTGAGTCCCTACACAGAGTTCCTACTGGGGCACTGCCTAATGGAGCTGTGAGAAGAGAGCCACCATCCTCTAGACCCCAGAATGGTAGATCCACTGACAACTTGCACTGTGCATCTGGAAGCGCTTCAGACATTCAACACCAGCCCATGAAAGCAGCCAGAGGGAGGCTGTGCCCTGCAAAGCCACAGGAGTGGAACTGCTCAAGACCATGGGAACCCACTTCTTGCATCAGCGTGACTTGTATGTGAGACATGGAGTCAAAGCAGATCATTTTGGAGCTTTAAGATTTGACCACCCTGTTGGATTTTGGACTTGCATGGGGCCTGTAGCCCCTTTGTTTTGGCCAATTTCTCCCATTTGGAACAGCTGTATTTATGCAATGCCTGTACCTCTAGTTTATTTAGAAAGTAATTAACTTGCTTTTTATTTTAATTTACTGGATGGAAGGGACTTTCTTTGTCTCAGACGAAACTTTGGACTGTGGACTTTTGAATTGATGCTAAATGAGTTAAGACTTTGGGGGACTGTTGGGAAGGCATGATTGGTTTCAAAATATGAGGACATGAGATTTGGGAGGGGCCATGAGATTTGGGAAGGGTGCATGAGATTTGAGAGGTGAAATGATATGGTTTGGCTGTGTCCCCACCCAAATCTCATGTTGAATTTCCATAGGTTGTGGGAGGGACCTGGTGGGAGGTAGTTGAGTCATGGGGGTGGGTCTTTCCCGTGCTGTTCTTGTGATAGTGAAAACGTCTTATCAGGTCTGATGGTTTTGTTTTTTTGAGACGGAGTCTCACCCTGTCACCCAGGCTGGAGTGCAATGGCACGATCTTGGCTCACTGCAGCCTCTGCCTGCTGGATTCAAGTGATTCTCCTGCCTCACATCCTGAGGAGCTGGGATTACAGGTGCCTGCCACCACACCCAGCCAATTTTTGTATTTTTAGTAGAGACGGGGAATCAACCATGTTGGCCAGGCTGGTCTTGAACTCCTGACCTCATAATCTGCCCACCTTGGCCTCCCAAAGTGCTGGGATTACAGGCATGAACCACTGTATCTGGCCTCAGGTCTGATGGTTTTATAAGGAGAGGTTTCCCTGCAGAAGCTCTCTCTCTGCCTGCGCCATCCATGTAAGATGTGACTCGCTCCCCCTTGCCTTCCACCGTTATTGTGAGGCCTCCCCAGCCCTGTGGAACTGTAAGTCCACTAAACCTCTTTCTTTTGTAAATTGCCCAGTCTTGGGTATGTCTTTATCAACAGTGTGATAATGAACTAATACAATGCTCAAAACAAGTAAGATTTTTAATTTGTCCTTTGGATTTGTCAATATAGTAGTAATTGGTAATCATTGTGAGAATTATTTCAGTAAAGTGATGGTAAAAAAGCCCAACTGGAACAGGCTGAGAATGAATGGGAAGAAAGGAAAAGAAACAGAGAGCATGGACAAATCTAAGACATTTAACTGTAAAGTTGAGGAGTAGCTAGAGGGAGATATCAGGTAGGTATGGGGGGATTTAATTTTCAAGATAGAAAATACTTATGTTTCAATATCAGTGGTAACAGTCTAGTTGAGAAGCAGTAGATGAATATACATGAGAGAGAAGAAATGATGGATAATGTAAACTGCTTTAAAAGTTGAGAGCATACATAATTGAAAGCATAAGTGGAATATTGACCTTAGATAGGAGCAGGAACTCTTGTAATATAACTAGAAGGAAAAAGAGTGGATGACTATAGAAATAAATAGGCATGTAGCTTTGATAGCAGTAAGATGAGCCTTCAAATTTCTCTCTGACATAGGAGATCATGTCATCTGCTGAAAATGAAGAGGCAATTAACGAAGGAAAGGCTAAGTGGAGATAAGGAGATTAGAGATTGTTGGAAATACTCTGTGGAAAGTGGGAGAGAAATTTGACCAAAGAAGTGAAATAGAAGAGACTGGGCAGTACTGAGGGACCATGGAAGTTGGTGATCGTGAATGATAGTAATGTTGACATGTTCAGTTGTGTGACTTTCTCCAGCAGCACCAGGCCTCTCAGTGTGCACACAGAGAGGAAAGTGAAGGTCGCTCGGAGTCAGGATTTTGCAAGCTATGTGTGGTAAAAGTTATCCAAGAATGAGGAATAATGACTAGAGTTAGAGAATATGATATGCTTGAACATCAAGATCCTGGGTGTTGGGGGCAGTGCTTGTTTGTTTTTGTTGAATAAGAGAGTTGGGGAGAAATTATTTTGAAATAGCGTTGTAACACCACTTTTCAAACTTGAGATTGTGTGATAGGAGAGAATAAAATCTTACCACTTGAGAGGGCCTTGAAGAAGTTAGTGACCTCAGGGGAAAGCCTAGTTTCTTTTAAAAGAGGTTGTGGGGCTAGTCAAATTTGTTGATCAGAGGACATGTTTTCCGAGTACACAATGGAAGAGCTTTAGAAATGAATAAAGGAGTTCAGGCTAATTTATACAGAACAGGAAAATACAGAGCTTCATGTGAATGTTGATGCAAAACTTTTTCCATAAAAGGCAAACAGAAAATAATTTTGGTTTTGCAAGCCATAAGGTCTCTGTAGCAACTCTCTCAGCCTTGCTGTGATAGCATGAAAGCAGCCATAGAAAATATGTAAATGATCAAGTGTGGCTGTTTTACAAGAAAACTTTATGTACAGTACTTAAATTTGAATTTCATATTTAAATCTATCACAAAATATGATTCATCTTTTGATTTATTTTTTAGGAATTAAAAATGTACAAGCCATTCTTAGCCTATAGGCCACACAGAAACAAGCTATGGACTGGAATTGGCCTTTGGACTGTAGTTTGCTAACTTCTGCAGTAGAGAATCTTTTGAGGAGAGTGTGTTGGGGAAGTGTAAGTTGGGGCTTATGCTTCCAGGTGTTAACTCATAAAACCGTATTAAAATGTTTCAAGGTTCTCTGTCTTTGAGAAGAACTAACATTTTTGGGGTCTAATTGGCTTATCAACCTGGTTCACATGACCTGCGGTGATGTTGGCCTAAGTATACTCTCTCATGTGAACTGAGGTAGTGGCAACCCAGAGGTTCTGGCCATTCCAGGAACTGCAAACTCTGTACCAGATATGTCTGGAGATGGAGTTGACTCCCAGATCTGTAAACAAGTAGATTAAACTGAAAAGATTGTGGAATATTTCTTCCCAGGTACTTTTCAAAAAGATTCTGGTTTTACAGCATGATGATTTAAAATTTTAGTATCAGAAGAGTTTCTAAAACTTAAGCTGTATGTAATTAACAGGCCAGGTGCAGTGGTTCATGCCTGTAATCCCAGCATTTAGGGAGGCTGAGGCAGGAGGATCACTTGAGACCAGGGGGCTTGAGACCAGACTGGGCAACATAGCTAGGCCCCATCTCTACAAAAATTAAAAAATTAGCTGAGTGTCTTGTGGTACATCTGTTGTCCCAGGTGCTTGGAAGGCTGAAGTGGTAGGATTGCCTGAGCCTGGGAAGTTGAGGATGCAATGAGCTGCGATCATGCCACTGCACTCCAGCCTGGGTGACAGAGCAAGACTCTTCTCAAAAAAAAGAAAAAAAGGAATTAACAAAATATGAATTTGTAAAAGTAATATTTTAACAAGCTTAACAGGTACAGTAGTGGAAATGCTATTTTAATTAACCTTAATATTAGAGCAAGATGACACCATAATGTACTTTTCAATTGTAAATCATAAGAATGACCTTACAAGTAGAAGCTTCATTTCAGGGCTTTTGACAGAAACTTATAGTGATACTAATTCATACCACTGATAATTTACTCTGAGAAAATAATTACTGAAGGCTGGCATTGCTTAAACACTGCAAAGATTTTTCATTCTTCAAGTAGGAAGGAATGACAGTGTTGCTCATGCATTATTAAATTTTAGTATTTGATTTTCTAATGCCAGTTTTAAAATTCGTTTAACTCTTAAAACTCGCACAAAGGTTTGGTTTGCACACACATTTTTACTGATGTTTTAGCTCAATGAAAAGGGGAGTCTTTGAGTTAGAAAATGTTGTAACCAGTCAGAATGTCTATTATGAAAAGTCAAAAAAACAACAGATGCTGGCAAGGCTGTGGAGAAAAGGAATGCTTATACACTGTTGGTGGGAATGTAAATTAGTTCAGCTACTGTGGAAAGCAATATGGAGTTTTCCCAAAGAACTCAGAATTATCATTTGACCCAGCAATCCCATTACTGATTATATATATTCAAAAGAAAAATCATTCTGCCAAAATGACACATGCACTCGTATGTTCATCACAGCACTGTTCTGAATAGCAAAGATATGGAATCAACCTAGGTGCCCATCAAAAGTGGATTGTATAAAGAAAATGTGGTACATATGCACCATGGAATACTATGCAGCCATAAAAAAGAATGAAAGTATATCCTTTGCAGCAACATGGATGCAGCTGGATGCCCATTGTCCTAAGCAAATTAATGCAGGAACAGAAAACCAGATACCACATGTTCTCACTTATAAGTGGGATCTAAACATTGGGTACTCATGGACATAAAGATGGCAACAACAGACACTGTGAACTCCTACAGGGGGAGGAAAGGAGGGACTGATTTTTTTAAGACTCAAAGGCAGCAATATTTAAAATAATTTTTAAAAATTATTGAAATTTTGCTTGAAGTAAATGGGACTACCTTCAAGTAGATTATAGTTTTACTTAGTTTAATTGGTAAATTGTAACTTTAAAGGATACTTAGATATTTGAACCTTCACTCATAACTAGGAAATATAAATTGTACCAAAGGACATCATTATACTTTTAAATACAGTAATCACTTCATAATATTAAGCTTCATAATATTAAGAAATTGAAAACTGAATATGAGGACTGGAAAGATAAGTAATGTGGGGTTGTAAAGAGGAGATTATGTCTTGCTTAGGGTCTATAAGACCTACTGTAGATCCTTAATAGTATTCAGACATGATTGGCTAAGGAGCAATTTGTGCTGAATTATCTCCCTTGAGTATTTCTGTCACTTAGAGTGATGGTGAAAGTGATCCATTTTCACTTTCACTCCAGTGACAGGAGAATTTTGCCAGTCAGACACCAACTGTGTTAATTAGAGTATTAAAATAAAAACAAGCATGGATCCCGTGCCAGTGTCAGTCAATATGTTCCACTCCTCTTTTTGTTTCAAGCCAAAAGAACACTCTAGTTTCTTTTCCTGATACTTCTTTCTTATATTTTGAACATTGCTTTCCCAGCATCTTTGGTAAAGACTGAAGTCCATGGGATAGGGGTCCTGGATGAACTTGTGGGCAGTAGTTACTGAAGAAACTGACCCACAAGAGTAAAAAAGAAGGCAGGAAGAATAACCGGGGTTATTTAGAGAACCACTAGGTTGTTACATTCTCTGCAAGCACTTCGTTATTTAACCAGGTAAAGCATTGCTGTTGTGAATGATCTTTTCCTCATAAATTAGAAAGCTCAAGAATATTCCTACCTGGGGGTGGTGGCTCATGCCTCTAATCCCAGCAATTTGGGAGGTTGAGGCATGTGGATCACCTGAGGTCAGAAGTTCGAGACCAGCCTGATCAACATGGAGAAACCCTGTCTCTACTAAAAATACAAAAAATTAGCTGGGCAGGGTGGCGCATGCCTGTAATCCCAGCTACTGGGGAGGCTGAGGCAGGAGAATCACTTGAACCTGGGAAGCAGAGGTTGCGATGAGCTGAGATTGCACCACTGCACTCAAACCTGGGCGACCAGAGTGAAACTCCATCTCAAAAAAAAACCTGTAACATTATTCCTAATTACGAGCAGGTATGCATTCTTGATTGTGAGAAAAACAGCAGCAATACATTGCTCTGAATTGCTCAATGCTCTGAATTGCAGCTAGTGTACAAGAAACATGCAATGCTGTGAATGGCCACGGGAGCATGTGGTCCATGGGGACATGATTAGTTATGTATAGTAGTAGAGTAGAATAAAGGCTGAGAACCTCTGGTACATAGAGCCTAAGAAAGACCAATTTGTCAAATTGATTAGTCAGTTAAATATTTACCTTTAATATTCAACCTGTCTTTTGATAGAGCAACTGTATAAACCAAATCAATCACAATGTTTGAAGGCTGTTCTATAGGCTGAAAGGAAAGTTCAACTTTGCCTTTATATAAACACTAAGCTATTGAAATACGTACATTGTCACAAAGCTAATGAATGGTTAAGCTAGGACTAAATTATGGGCTCCAATAATAAAGTAGGGACAGAAGTGAGCAAAAAGAGGCAGGTAGTATCAGCAGCTGAAAGATGGTTTGAGCAGTTGAAAGATGTTTTGTTTACTATAATCATATTAATATAATTCACATTGTCCTTCAGTAGTAGTTCTTGGTTATGGGAAAGTAATATTATAGCTGGGAATAGTAAAAAATGGATGGCAGAGCCCTTTCAATTTCAATTTGGAAAATATTTTGTATTTTTAGATGAATATGGTGAATTTCATGTTTTGGAACTTACTACTGAAAACCTAATAACAACCTGCCTCAGGTTACCTGACACTCCTCAAACCCCTTCTGTTCCCTTGATTTTCCTCATCTTGTGAGTAGAACTTTCTTTCCAGCTGAAGCATGTTTAAGTCTTCCTTGAAGTTGGAAAGATGATTGCCGCATTGGGTTCAAAGGGCCACATGTAAAATAACAAGAACAGGTCATGATATTATAATATTTTAAAAGAGTGCATATTAGAAACCATTAAAGGTAAAGTCCTTGAGACTCATATTCATGGAAAACCTGAAATGTGATTTATTCAGTTCAGTTTTTAGTACCCAAACAACATAAGTTATCAAGGTGAACTGTGATCAGACTATTTTTATAATTTATTTTAGGACACTTGGAAAACACTTAAAAGCTAAGGAAAGTAGGTACTTAAAATCTAATTTAAAAGGTAATATCCTCTCATTGTGAAATAAATGGAACATACAGAAAGTTGCAAGAATAAGACAAACATCCCTCAGAGTTCTAAAGGTCTACCATTTATTAAATAATAGATAACTAGTATTTAATATTTGTTGCATCTTCTTTTTTACTGATACTTGTGTGTTTTTTACACACACACGCAAGTACAATTAGGATGTAACAATTTTAACTGCCTTTAAATTTCATATATTAGAACATTTTATAAATCATTAAATTTTATTTTACAATATAATTTTTAATAACTGTGTAGTATAGAAAGGAGTTTAAATGTATATTCAGTTTAACCAGAGTTTACTAAATTATTTATAATTTTTTCTTGCACAGGTTTTAGATACTTGTACAATGAGAATGAATCTAAATTTACCAGCCAGATATTTTTATGATTTGTATGGCAGAAAAATTGAAGATATTTCAAAAGGTAAGTGGCAGAGATTTTGTAAACCATTTGATAATATTTTGAAAGACATTTATATTTTGTTTTTCCTTTGAACATTTAAAAGAAAAACATATAATAAAACATGTTTAATTATAACATGGATAAATATTCTTATACAAAGGGAAATCGTGAAAGGACATTAAGATTTTAGGAATTTTTTATTTCAAAACAAGTTTGGAGTTTTTAAAAAATTGACAGGTATTTTAACCTTAGTAAACCATAATTAAATAAAAGTAATTAATACATTTTTATAATGTTATAATGTAACGGCCAATTTATATAGGATACAGCTTTCCAAAGACAAAAATAAGAAATTGCATTACTGTATGATCACATAGAGGTTTTAAAACTGTTTTGGTCAACTTCTAGAGCTTTTTCAAAAGTTATGAAATGTAACAAATGTACCAAACTAACTGTAGTTCAGTTTGGAACCACTAGGAAGAACTCCAATAACCCATTACTCTCTACTAAGCGTGTATATCAGCAGTATGCTGGTAAATGTTATCAACTGACTCTGGAAAAAAAAAAAAAAAAAGGCCTCGATTTGCAGCATTTAGCAACTTCATGGTGTAGGTGCTCGTACCATGACCAATTTCAAGCTACCACTGAATGCAGAGTTCAGAGGGAAGGGTTTTAACTCACTGAATAAAGTATTTGGAGAAGAGATGAGAACAATTGGCTTTTGCAGACTGGTACAAGTTGGCTCTAGCACATCAAAGTATATATCCCTTGTCACAGAATTGACGGATTAGAAATTAATTTAACAGTAGAGAAGTTCACTCACTAGGTTCTTGCATTACCAACTCTACTACTATGTAGTACTTATTCTGGACCAGGCACTATTCTAAGCTCATCACAAATATTAACTCTTTTAGCTCTCAGAGAAACTATAATTCCTATTTATTGCAATAACTGAGGTACAGAGAACTTAGGTAATTTGCTCAACATCACACAACTAGCAAGTGGTGGAGTTGGGACGCAAACCTTGGCAGGCTGGCTCCAGTAGCAGCGCTTTTAACCATTGTACTCTGTTCTCTCTCTCTCTTTCTGCCTCCCTCTCTCTTTCCACTTTAGTGTCTCATCTATGTCAGAACTCCATTTGTTTTCCTAGTACTTTCCATACAGGATGTAATTATTGTATTGCTTTGTTACTTTTTTGTGTATATGCACGCTTCCTACCAGACTACAGACTTCCTGGGAACAGGCACTCAATAAATAGTACTTGGATTTTTGAATGAGTCTTATGTCACTCTCCCACATGATCTGTTTCTACCACAATGTAACGTAAAAGAGGGCAAAAACAGACACTAGCTTTGTTGTAATACTAGTAATAAGCACAGTGCCTGGGACATAGCTGACACTCATAAATGTGGCATGAATGAATTAAACTGTCTACTCTTGGACCTTTAGTTGGTTCCACTGTTATACTATTAAAAGTAACTCATCTTCAGTCAAGAAAAAAAGTTATGAATTGTACTTTAAAGTAATTTCATTGTCTTTGTCCAAAGAGATTAGATATCCATCTAATATCTCTAAAGGTACTGTTTTGTTTTGCTAGCCTCATTTGTGAGTTTAAATTTCATATTCATGAGTTTAAACGTGTTATTGAAATGGTCCTATAATTTCATTCAAACTTTAACTCCATGCTTGGTGAGGGCAGGATATTAAATAACATGCCTTTAACTGCGAGGGTAGTGATTCAAACAACTGAAGTGATTTTGGGATGTGGCTACAGCAGATACTTCCATTTGTTTCCCATTTTCTCACTTGTACTATATAAAAGCAGACTGTTTCCTTAATTTATCATCCTTCATTAATACTTACTGAATGATAACTATGATATTTTCATACTTATTGTTTCTAAGTCAAATTTTTTGGCCAAGGATTACATATGTGTGTATTCAGAAAGTAAATTTGTTTTTCCTGGCCTTTTAAAAAATGTTTTTATTAGATATCATAACTATTTTTCATGTTATTACATGTTTTTATCTGACGATTTCAAATCTCCTGTAGATACCTACCCGTTATCTAGAAGGATTAGGTAAGGTTATTTATCTGCAAAACATGTAACACAAAGAATCCTTCCTTTTGTTCTTTGGGGTTAATAAGAGTGTCATTATTAAAGCTGATTTGTTTGTTTCTTGCATTTTTGTCTCCTCCTCCATTCCTCTTGCTAAGATTTTCTTTATGATCAACAATATTTTGAAATTACTCTTAAACTAGCATTAATAAAAATAAACAACATATTTTCTTAATACCCTATCTAGACTTGAATTATTTCCAGTTCACCTGGAATTAAAACATCAGATGTGAATAAAATGCTAGAATTGAAACTAAGGAATCTTCATTAAGATGAGATTTATATTTAGAAAGTTTATTTTTCTCCTCCCAAATATGGTATAGCAGCATTACTTATCAAAACAGAAAAGCACTGACTCTGAGATGTGATACTTCATGGATGCCAGAGGCATTCAGATTCATGCCTCATTCTTCACATATCCCAGAAGTGTGCTATTATCACATTTTAATGCATGCCTTGCCCTCTGTTTTTGCATCCTTGTAAAAGCTTATGCCAGGTGAAATTAGCCTGTGCAACCACTAACATGTGGAAGCATTACAAGTTCACTGGACTTAAAATATTTAAAGAAGCTAATCCTGTTGGAGGAACTTCCAGTCTGTAGCGCCCTAGTCACTTAACATTAGGTTTTTGAACTTCTGTTTTCTTTGTTTCTATGATGTTGTGCATCAAATGATTGAGGTCCCTAAACTTTTGTGTTTGATGGTCTTCTGGACTTCAACTTGGGAAAGGTCAAGTTTTATGTGAAAGTTGTCTTTTAATTTAAACAAATAAATGCTGATACTCTTGATTTGATGTATATCTCTTTTTTTTCTTGCTTTGTATCAGATCAGAAAAAAATCTTTTAATAATGTCTAATGTTAAGATCATAGCAATTGCTTTTTATTTATAAGCACAGATTAGAACTGTAATTGTACCAAGGACTAAAAGCAACAGATACACAAAATAAAAGTTTTCTCCTACTTATTGCTTCTTTTTTGGAATTAGATATACTTTCAAGTTTTCCTTCTATGCTGTGATAAATAAGCACATTTGATATAATATTAAACTACTTTTACTTTGTCAAGTAAACCTTGGAAAAGACAAACAGGATTGGCAAATTGCTTGTTTTTAGATTTTATTCTAAACCATAGACAATTTTTTTTTCCTGAGACTGTGTCTTGCTCTGTTGCCTAGGCTGGAGTGCAGTGGTGCAACCACAGCTCACTGCAGCCTTGAACTCCCAAGCTCAAGCAATCCTCCCACCTCAGCCTCCCCAGTAGCTGGGATTACAGGTGCAGGCCACTGTGCCTACTTTTTAAAAACAAATTTGTAGAGATGGACTCTCCCTCTATTGCTCAGGCTGGTCTTGAACTTCTGGGTTCAAGCAATCCTCCTGCCTTGGCCTCCCAAAGTGCTGGTATTACAGGCATGATCCACCATCCTGGCTTTTTTTTTTTTTCCTCCAGTAAAGACAGAGTTTAATTTATGTGAGGCTGGCCACATGGAAGAAGTCATTACTCAATTCAACCTCTACCACAGAAGATTTTAATAAAGAAATTTTTATTGTTACATGTGAAAAAGTTATTTTATTATAGTTCCTGTATAGATCTATCCTTTCTACAATATAAAGGAGTACACCTACTGGGTACAGATACCATATTCCTGCAGATGGTCAACATGCTGGTACATATACAGTTATTCCTTGGTGTCCGTGGGGGATTGGTTACTGGAGGCCTGTCCCATACTAACATCCACAGTTGCTCAAATCCGTTATATAAAATGGTGTAGTATTTGCATATAGCCTATGCATATCATCTTTTATACTTTAATCTCTAGCTTACTTATAATACCTAATACTGTGTAAATGTTATATAAATAGTTGTTACACTGTATTATTTTTAAACTTGTATTATTTTTATTTCTGTATTATTATTTTTTTAAAAAATATTTTTCACTCATACTTGGTTGAATCCAGGGATGTGGAACCCAATAAGATGGAGGGCCGATTATATATATATGCATAAAAAATACATTCTGCAAAATCACACCCACCAAAATAACAGGGATATGGGGAAACTAGGGTTTGGGAAAACCATTGAAAAGTCTATTTACCTTTAAAACCACAATACTATCTAAAATAATAATGATTAACTTAGGAGATAATGTAAATAGCTGGGTAGGCATCTTGGAGTGCAGCTTTAGAAGATATTAAAGCTGCACAAAAACAATAGAGTGTGAGACAATGCAGATGAAAGTGAAGTGGAGATTTGGGCCAGTGGGGCTTCCTTTAAGGAAGGCCCAGGAGGAAATGAAATTCCCACAATGAGAGAGTTATATAAGGCCAAGGATGCACCTTTCTGGGATGGTAAGTACATCAGCCAAGCTAAGACGATTTTTTTTCTTTCCTGATAAATGATAGAATTCTACTACTTCTCTTTTGGCTTCCTTTGTTTAGGAAAAAGCACATATTTATTAACCAAACTTCAGTATCACTTTGACGTCATTCCTCTATTTACTAATTATATACGAGCTATTTGATGTTATACAAGCATTTCAAATGGAAGACAGATGTAGACAGTGTCTGATTTCAAGGGAGGTTTGAAATAACACACTCATTCCTCCTAACATTTCCAAACTTTTTGATCTCTTAACTTCTTTGGCTTAATTATTACATGATGGTGAACCAGAGGAGTCACTCTCCCTCTCAAGGGGGGAGATGCTTAGTCTGTTAGGACCTCTATGAGGGATCCATTCCAATAATCATACCCTCGTTCTTTGTCATAATGAGTGCTGTTAAATTTACCCTAGTGGTTCTGAAATGAGTTAGAATACTACATTAATTAAATTGACTCCAAGATCATTCTAGACATACTGAATGTTCACTTCCTATTTCATTTCCTACCCCAAATTACACCCAGCAATACTGTCCAAAATAATTGTATATTCTCTGATAAATTTTTTGGAGATTCTGAAATTAGATTAAGTACAGGATTAATATATTTCATCATAAAATTCCAATAACATAGAGATGAATTTGAATGTTAGCTCTTGCCCATTATCAACTTTTTGTGGAGACATTAAAATTAAAAGAATAAAATTTCAAATAAAATCCAAAATTTTAAAGTCCACCCAGAAGCAAATTTCAAGATCAAATTATCTTACTTTTTTGAGTTAAAAACGAATAAAGTTTCAAACTCTTCAAGTTAAAGTGCAAAGAGATCAAAGTCCTAATTTTTATTCTTTCTGGTATCAGCCAGATGGCTTCTGGATGCCTGACTGGAGCTGGAATGTCTCCAGCAGCTACCGTCTGGGCTCCTAGAGTGGGTGTCATCCGTTAGGACCTCAGAAGTTGAATTAGGTCTACACCAACATTTGCATATGCCTTGTTTGCAAACCAACAAAATGATTATCACAACATCAACAACATAGCCGCACATTCACAACAGTAGCCACTCCCAGCAAATGTGGCCATTGCATGCAAAATGATGTTTCCAGGACCCTATGTTTGGCATAATTCAGACCCACATGATGGCTGCCAAAGACCCTAACAGAGACTAAGTGAGGAAAGGCAGACAAGAGAAAATATTATCGTCAGTCTTTCCAAGATGCCAGTTGGCCCATGCTGTTGACCAGGCTCTATGACCTGTGACCTAACTTCTTGGGAAGCAATCTCCCATTAAGACATTACTTATAGCATTATAAGTTTACAGTATCTTGAGGGAAAAATTGACCAGTGCACACTGTCTTCTGTCTCAAAGAGGCTGCACAAAGTGTTGGTTAAGTTCTCTGATTTTTGAACCAGAATTCAAATTCCAGTTATGCCACGGACTGTATGACCTTGGACAGATTACTTAACTTCTCTGAGAGTCAGTTTCCTTAAGGTAGGAATTATAGTATTTACCTTAACAACATTGCAAAGATTAAGTGAAATATATGTTAAGTCCTTAGAGCAAGTACCTGACACTTGGTAAACATTATAAGGTATAATGTTTCAATAGTATAAAATTAGCTTTCATCATTATTGCTGTTATTATTCTTTTTATTTTTTTTTTCTTTTGCAGTGGAGTCTTGCTCTTGTTGCCCAGGGTGGAGTGCAGTGGCGCGATCTCGGCTCACTGCAACCTCTGCCTCTTGCATTCAAGTGATTCTCTTGCTTCAGCCTCTTGAGTAGCTGGGATTACAGGCGCCTGCCACCACACCCAGTTAATTTTTTTTGTATTTTTAGTAGAGATGGAATTTCACCATGTTGGCCAGGCTGGTCTTGAACTCCTGACCTCAGGTGATCCGCCCGCCTCGGCCTTCCAAAGTGCTGGGATTACAAGCATGAGCCATCGAGCTCTTAAAGAGGGAACTGAGAGTGAGAGTGTTTCATTCTTGCAACATCTGGAAGTTTGCATTGGTAGTAGCACCAGTCATAAAGACTTATTTGAGGTATCATTTTTCCCTTTTAAAGAATTCCAAACATCTTAATATTCTTTCTTTCTTTCTTTCCTTTTTCTGAGTCAGTGCTTCTAAACCCCATGCTCAACTGAGGGTGATCACTGTCTGGTTTCATAGCATCCATCTTGTCTTAGGAGTGGCATCTTCAATCATAGTGGTTGCTGTAACAGCCTCTGCCTATGGAATTATTTAAGCCTAAGAAATTTACTTCATGGGCACAGCTTCCCCCTCATCTCCACATCAGTTCCCACTGTAGAATAACTTTTGGCAGATTTCCAAATTGAAGCAGGTATTCGTGTTTCTGAGGCTTATGTGCCAATGGTCCCAGTTAGGACCAACACTGCTGCCATTTCCTCCTAAGGACATGGTCTTTCCTCAGTTTTTTAATGCTCCTCCTCTTGAGTTAATGTTTCTGTCAGGCACCTCGTTTTCTGCAATGCTTAAGGTTTGCTTCTACTATACACTTCTTCCTTTCAGAAAGTTCCCTTTTCTAACAGGCTTGGAGTTAGCATTGTTTGCCACAATTGAGTATCTTCTTTTCTTTCATTAATACCTTCCTTTTGCTTTCTGGCCCATACTCATATTTTTCTAACATATGCCTCTAGATATTTTTTCTTACAGAGTCTCTCATAGTGAGAGATATGAAGTCAATCAGTTCTAAGTTTGTCAATAGCATCCTTTGTTCAAACCAGTCTTATCTATTTTCACTTCTGTTAATTAAATAATTCTACCCAGGATGTATTTCTCTCACAGTCTAACATCTAACTTGGATCTGGTGTCTTTGATCAATTATTGTTCTGCCTGAATTAACTGTAATGTAATTAATCTTGTCTTTGTCTTTCCTTAATCTCAGGCCCATCTATTTTTAGAGTTCACTCAGCACTTTTTTGTAATATTTTTACCAGTCTTTCTTTCCAATTTGTCCAGATTTTATGTTCACTCTTTGTATAATTGTCCTATCCTCAAAAGAGATTCCTCAGAAGTGATCCCCAAAAGAGATTCTTAACTATAAATTTATCTGTAATGTAAATACCAACTCTTCGAAGCGTTCGAGATCCTGTCTCCTCTAGGGGATTGTTCTCAGTCTGCTCTCCAAGATCTTATCTTGATTCTTCTAAAAGGTTTCACTGGGTCCCAGCTACTGTTTCTGATTTTGTAGCAAATAAAATATTTTACCCTTTTATAAGAACTTCTTTAAGAGTAATTAGACTTGAATGGGTCTCCCTCTCCTGACGTTTAGGATCTCAGGTTTTAGCATGTTTGTGTGTGTTTCCTACCTGTCAAATATGTGTGTGCTTGGGTCAGACATGTACCATTTTTCTAGGGAAATTTCTGATCTCCTCCAGCTAAATCAGTTTGTCTTCTTTAATTTTATTTTCATGCATACACTGTTCTCTTCTGATCATAATAATTAAGCATATTTTCAAGCCACTTTACTTTCTCCTTGATTCCTTTAGCAATCTGATTCCTAGATTAGCAACACTTCCTTCGAATAGTTTCTGTACCTTAACTGAAGAAGATAGAGTGTTCCTTTTACGTAAAAGGTCTATCACCTTTCTGTAGGTGAAGCCACAGTTTGGGTTTATGAAATTTAGAACCATGGTTAAAATTTATATGATAAAATCTAAAGCCTACTTTGATTGGTGGAGGTTACTTTAAAAGTTTATCAACAAGCCACGTGAATCTAATGTTAGCTCATCCACATTTCCTTTTCGGCCCAGAATACAGTTGACTATAACATAATGAAGAGTAGAACTGAAGGCAGCAGATGTAATGCTTCCTATCTAGGCCCAATATTAACAATTTAAAGACAGAACGTCACCATCATGTGCGTAGAACTCAGTTGCCATTATCCTTGAAAGTGCTGGTCTACAGATTTGCCTTCAAGATACAGAAAAGCAGCAAATATTGTTCCACCTTGCAACGCCTAAAATAATGTAACCCCAATCTCAAACTTGCCTGAAGTTTCAGGTGAAGTTCACAGCTTGGTTAAGTAAACAGTAGCAGCCTGCACAGTAAGGAAGTCATGATCAGCTAGTAGAGCTAAGTCCTCCACAGCCCACCTGAATATACTAATGCCATATCCAATCTCAACATTGTCTGAAGGTCAAGACTGTTGGAAGATAATCCCAGCTGCATTTAGTTGCTTTGACCCATCAAGCTCAAATTCTGTGTAGTCTTTGCTTATTAGGAAATTTAAGGTCAGTTTCCCTATTCTCTATATACAGGTCTGTTAGTAAAAATACAACTACAAAACTGTATATTCAACTACCTGACCCAATATAGGCAGCTAGACACCACTGAAGTTAAAGGCAAACAAACAAATCTTAAAGCCCTACATAGCGCTTGCATATTAAAGCACCATCAAAACATGACGCCACTCAGTCAAAGCCCCTTCATAAGTCTCGAACATTTTTGTTATTTGCTCTCCAACATCACTTCTGTATTTCTCAAGGTTTCAGACCAATTTGACCCCATAAGTATAGCACTTTCCTGAGTTTTGTGAGACATCTAGAAATTATTTAACCTGAAGGAGTAGTATAAATCCCAGAATTTGTAGCCAGCTGGTCAGAAGTGAGAGTGGCATGGGGATTCCCAAACATGTGGCTGTTGTCTTAAGTAAAGACAGTTTTGTGGAGGATTGGACTGTACTCTTAACCTTGCAAACTACTTGCAGTGAATTCACACTTCCCAATTTCAAAACTTACTACAAGTAAAACTACAGCAATTCAAAGAGTGTGGTATTGGCATAAGGACAGGCATATAGACCCATGGAATAGAATTCAGAGTCCAGAAATAAACCAATACATCTGTGACCAATTGACTTTTGACAAAGGTGTCAAGACCATTCACTGGGAAAAGAATAGTGTCTTCAATCAGTGGTGCTGGTAGAACTGGATATCCACATGTAAAAGACTGAAGTTGGACCCATACTTCACACCATAAATGTGAATTAACTCAAAATGGACCAGCAATCTAAATAAAAGGGCAAAAACCATAAAACTCATAAATAAACGTAGGTGCACATTTTCACGACTGTGGATCTGGCAATCAGTTCTTAGACATGATATCAAAAGTATGAGCAAAAACAAGAAAAAAATAACTAAATTGGACTTCATTAATTTTGGAATTTTTGTGCACCAAAGGACATTATCAAGAAAGTGAAAAGACAAACCATAGAATGGAAAAAATATTTGCAAATTATCTATCTGAAAAGGGTTTAAACCTAGACTATATAAGGAACTCATGCTCAACAACAAAAAACAAACAATTCAATTAAAAAATTGGCAAAGGACTTGAATCAATGTTTTCCCGAAGAAGTTATACAAATGGCAACAAGCACATGAAAAGACACTCAGTATCCTCAATCATTAGGGAAATGCAAGTCAAAATTACAATGAAGTACTACTTCACACGTATTGGGATGGCTATAATAAAACTCACACACACACAAACACACACACACACACACAGAGAGAGAGAGAGAGAGAGAGAGAGAATAACAAGTGTTGTTGAGGATGTAAAGAAAGTGGAAGGAACCCTCACACATAGGTTGTGGAAATGGAAAATGGTGCAACTACTTTGGAAAACAATTTGATGAGTCCTCCAAAAGAAAAACACAGAATTACCACATGGCCCTGTAATCCCACTCCTAGATATTTAGGCAAAAAAATTAAAAACAGGTACTCAAACAAGTATATGTACATGCATGTTTATAGCAACACTACACATAATAGCCAAAAGCCAAATGTCCATGAATGTTCATGAAGTCAAATGTCCTACGACTGTAGGAACAGATGGTAGTATATACATACAATGGAATGTTATTCAGCTATGAAAAGGAATGAAGTACTGATAATGCTACAGTATGAGTGAACCTCGAAAACATGCTCAGTGAAAGAAGCCAGACATAAAAGGTAACATATTGTATGATTCCATTTATTTGAAACATCCAGAGTGAATGAATCCACAGAGACAGAATGCAGATTGGTGTTTGTCATGGCCTGAGGGAAAAGGAGACTAGGGAGAGGCTGCTTAATGTATAAGTGGTTTTACTTTGGAATGATGGAAATGTTTTGGAACTGTATAGAGGTAGTGGTTGCACATTTTAAATCTACTAAATGCCACTGAGCTCTTCACTTTAAAATGGTCGATTTTATATTATGTGAATTTCACCTCCATAAATTATTTAAAAAAAAAAGACAAATGGAGCAGAATCGATTTGCCCCACTTGTTCCAGCCAAGGTCACCCTAGCTCAGCTGACAGCCAGCTGATTCCAAGACATGTGAGCAAGCCCAGCCAAGACCAGCAGAACCACCCTGTTAATTTGCAGACTCATGAGCTAAGTGAATGCTTATTGTTTTATGCCACTGAGTTTTGTGGTGGTTTGTTGTGCAACATTACTGTGGCAATACGTACCAAATATAGTAAGCTATTTGTACTTCTTAAATGTTATCACATAATCTTTATTCACTGTTTAGACAGCTAAAATCTATTCCTAAATCTTAATCCTTGGTATTGTCAGAGTAATCTCCCTAAATATCCCTCATTTTTTTTGTTGTTGTTCAAAATCTTACATTTCAGGAGAATCTGTACATTCTCGATTTTCACATTCAAGAAACTTCACTATGTGATCTTGCTCAGTCATCCGACTTAATCACCCACAACTCACAAGTACCCAACATGGACCTTTAGTTGTAGCTAGATCAGTCTTTTTAATGTTCCAGACAGTTCAGTGACACGTGGGATGCCCAGCTTCCCTACCATACTTTATGCTATTTTCTGCCCACTTGGAATAATCTTCCAATTCTCCATCTATTCAAAGTTCAGTGAATTGTGTCAGTTAGGATATATTATATTATTTTATGGTAACAAATGACTCCACAACTTTTAGTGTATTATTTTGCCCTATAACTTTCAGTGGCTTATACAAATGTATTATTTTTCACTCATGCTACATGTTGGTGTGGGTTGACTGCAGCCCAACATGACTGCATGTCAAAGCAAGTCACATGCCGTCTTCTTAATTCAACAGTGTGAGGATGTCTGACCCTTCTAAGGGGAAGAGGATTTCAAGTGACACATCTAAACCTGACATGAATAAGGTGGGAAGTGTACTTTTCCTTCAGGGAGGGGCAGCAAATACTTTGAATAATAATGGAATACACTGTATTCATTATACATTATACACTCTTTTCTAAAACTGGTATTAGTTATATATTGCTGCCTGACAAATTGTCCCAAAATTTAGCAGCTTAAAGAAAAAAAACACATACTATTTCTCAATTTTTGTGGGTCAGGAATGCAGGCATGGCTTAGATGGGCTCTCTGAGTTTTTTACAAGGAAGGTCAGCCTGCAAAGTTTTAAAATATTATTTACATCCTACTTTATTTATTTTGTTTACTAATACCTTCTTTTCATAACCTCTTTTGATTTTTTTCTGTATCATAAACCATAAAATTGTTTATATAGTATTTCTGTTTTGTGTATTGTACTTATTTCTTTAACTAAAGAGAACTTTTTGTCTTTTACTTTTAAAAAAATCTCCAAAACTCTCCTAATATCTATGATGGAACTGGGCATATCATAGGTCCTCAAAAATATTAATATTCAAATAAATAATTATTAAACATAGTCTATGTTATAGTGCCTAAAACATAGTAAGAGATGAAAATACTTTTAAGTGAATGAATTAATTAGGATTCCAAAATATCTTTGTTGAATTAAATTTGCAATGAATTACTCACTATTAACTGCTTTTTGTTGGTAGTTTTCATGCGTAGTGTTTCACAGACCACTCTGAGTGGTATTTTGCTACATTCAATAGGACTTTAAAAGCTAGAAGATTCTCATTTTTGATACTCGATGTAATATAAGACAAATGATAATGACTATTTTTTTTTCAATATCTGCTCCAGAACAGTGTTGTTGATTGATTTACTTTTGATTTCAGCATCAGAAGGGCCTTTGGTGATCACCAAAATCTCACTTTGTTCATTAATCTCCTCTAAATTGTCTGCAACAAGTGTCCGTCACTTGTTGCAGACAATTTAGTCACTTGTCCGTCACTGCTTGTTCCATTTCTGACAGCTATACTTTCTCTAAAAAATCTCTTTCTCTAAAAAAAAGTATTTTTCTCTAAAAAAAGTATTTTTCTCTAAAAAAGTATTTTTCTCTAAAAAAAGTATCTAAAAAATACTTTCTCTAAAAAATCTGTTTTATATCTAATGGAAATCTGTTCTTTTAAATATTTATCATTGGTCCTGAAATTAATTCCTAGTTTGTGATTGCCTTTCATATATTTGAATATGTTTCATTTAAGTGTTTTGAGGTTAGATATCCCTAGTCTCTTCAACTATTTGTCTGGCTCCTCATCATCCTGCTCACTCTTCTCTGTTCTGTCTAGTTATTTCAGTATTCCTCTTTGTGGGGCCCTAAATTATACACAATTTTCCAGGTCAATCAATGGTGAGTAAAACAGCCCTACCCTCTCTTTTTTTCCAGGTCATTATGTTACCTAAAATTGCATTATTATTCCTATTAGACACATCATATAATTGATCTATATTGAACTTGCAGCCAATGAAAGCCCCCAAATTTATTCTCATAATTTGCTTTTAAGCTGCTTCTTTCTTATCTTGTACTTGTACTGCTAGTTGTTTAGATGTGAGAACAGAACTTTACATATGAATTCCTACTAAACTTCTACCTCTAAGGTTTTTATTTAGTAGTTTAGCCTGTCCAGATCTTTCAGATATTTAATCTGTCACCTAAGAATTTAAATTTAGTAAGCATACCAACTTTACCCGTTCAAGTTATTATAAAAATGTTGACTGGGTTGTGATTAGGGCAGAGATTTACAGTATGCTAATAGTCCTGCTTCAGATTGTATTAATCCTCCAAGAATATGGTTATTTAGTGGAGTCTGCAAGCTCACTTATCTCTAACTTAGACATAAGTCTTTTAATTTTATCATTCTACTAACACTATTTTAAAAATGATTTCATTCTTTCATAGCTTGCATACTGAACCAATACTTTAATTGTATCATGGTCTGAATGGCATTCATGATTTGATTTCTTTGTTCCCAACTTCTCTATCTTTACTTCATGTAATTTTTAAACCAAATCCTTGCTTTTTCAAAATCCTTAAGTATTACTGACTCCTTCCACTCTTCACTCAAATCACTTTGTTTCTGTTTCTCAAACACTCTCCTTCTTGCCCCAGTACCTTATCACATGTTTCCTCAGCTTGGATTTTCTCTCACCATATCCTCTTGGCAGGCTATTGCCTACTCATGTTAAGGTCTTTATTTAAATATTACTTCTGAGAAACTTTCCTGACACTCTCTTGCTCCCATTCCCCTTCCCTATCTCGTCTAGGGTGGTGTATTTCTTATTGTTATCCATAGAAACAGAACCTGTTTATAGTCGCTCTCTCTCTCTCTGTCTCTGTTTGTCTCTGTTTCTCTCTCAATTTGTTTTAAGGAATTGGTTCATGTGATTATGGAAGCTGAGAAGACTCAAGCTCTATAGTTGGCAAGCTGGAGATCCAGTAGAATCTATGCATAGTTAGTTACAATCCGAGTTACTCAACCTTTTTGTTCTATTAGGGCCCTCATTTGATTGAATGAGGCCCACCGACGTTAAAGAGGCCAATCTTCTTTACTTAGTCTACTGATTCAAATATTTATCTTATCCAAATGCTTAAACATCCTCACAGACACACTCAGAATAATGTTCAGCCAAATGTCTGGGTACCTTGTGATCCCATCAAGTTGGCGCATAAAAGTAGCCTTTACAGATGGGCATCCCTCTTACATTCATAGCACCCTGTGTATGGTAATTATTACAACTGCAATTAATAAAACTTCTTGGAGAGTTATTTGTTTAATGTCTGTCTTTCATCTAGACTGTAAACTACATGAGGGTGAAGATTTTATAAACTTCTCTGTATTCCCATGTTCAGCATAGAGCTAAATAATATAGTAGATATTGTAAAATAGTATAAAAATTAGGGGACTGGGCATGGTGGCT
Source organism: Macaca fascicularis (assembly GCF_037993035.2). Classification (NCBI taxonomy): domain Eukaryota; kingdom Metazoa; phylum Chordata; class Mammalia; order Primates; family Cercopithecidae; genus Macaca; species Macaca fascicularis. Next base: position 34,306,843 of record NC_088388.1, read on the forward strand.
CACACCTGTAATCCCAGCATTTTGGGAGGCCAAGGTGGATGGATCACAAGGTTAAGAGATTGAGACCATCCTGGCCAACATGGTGAAACCCCATGTCTGCTAAAAATACAAAAATTAGCTGGGCATGGTGGTGCGCACCTGTAATCCCAGCTACTTGGGAGGCTGAGACAGGAGAATCGCTTGAACCCAGGAGGTGGAGGTTGCAGTGAGCTGAGATTGCGCCACTGCACTCCAGCCTGGCGACAGAGCGAGACTCTGTCTCAAAAAAAATTAGGGATGCTGCCTAACATAAGTGGAAAATTCAGGCAATGAGAGAGGGTCTAGGTGTAGTCAAAATGCTTCCTCCTCCTTGGATGCTCTAAAAATGCCTAGTACTATTCTTGTACATCTAGCACTGCTCCTGTTCTGCCAAATGTGGAATTCTGCAATAGTTCTGACAGTTGAGGCTCCAGGAACAGCATTACTAATGAAAATTTTTATCTAACGGAAATCTATTCTTTCAGAGGGTTTAGGGGGCTTTAGGGGTTTGGGGGGTGACTCAAAATGATATAAACTGCAGCCTACAGTCAAGCCCCAGGCAGAGAGATGTGTATGTGTGTGTGTGTGTGTGTGTGTGTGTGTGTGTGTGTGTGTGTGTAAAGATTCCTTTTATAACTTTCTTCAGGAAATAAATTGTGAGCCAAGGCAGCATCCACTCAACTTTTTTTTTTTGCCTTGTTTTGGATACTAAGTAATATAATTCTCTTTGACTTTTAAATAGAATCATTTAAAAACAAGCAATCATGAATTCTAAATAGAGGACTTAAATAGGAGGTTTGTAAACATTACATGATCTCCTACCTTGTCTCCTACAGATACACCCATTTATCTGGGAAGGGGCATACAGATTTGGCAGTACCTTTCTTAAAGACAATAGATGGTAGCCACAGTGTATTGTGACCTATTTCCCACTGGAAGAAATATTGTTTATATGTTGGTGTAGGAAATCTCAAGCTCCATGTAGGGAGCTCGAATCTCTCTCCATACAAGAATCTCTCTCTCTGTTCATTAAATATTTTTTTAGTAGTCAGTGATCCCATGTTGGGTCCTAATGATTACTGTATGTTTTCCTGAGGGTTCACAAACCGTTTTATAATCTGTTCTACAACTTTTTAGGGAATTAACATTAGGCTTATAGATAAAGTTTCTTCTTTAAATTTAAGTGTATTTGCCTCTCTTCAGTCCTTGAGTTCCTTAGAATTTACCTTTACTTTTCAAATTTTATGAAATGTAAAAATTTAGGTCTCTTGCTGAAGAAGGGTGCCAAGTGCTGGCAGTAATTAATCAGTCCCTAAATCTCTCTAGGGCAAGACTTGGTGTATACAAAGGCAGCCAGTTAAGAGCCTGTTGTCTCAGAAAGATGCTGCTCAGGAAGTCTTCATTCCTTGGAATTGTGGTCTCTTTGACTTTGCCTTGGTTCCAGGATTTCTTAGACATGGTCCTCAGGGTCTTCTAGTAACTTCGTCTACCCATGTTGCTTATATCAAAAACAGAATGTGGTTAAGTAACCACTGATTTATATTTTTACTATTGATCTACAGAGGTTGTCAAGAATGTTGCTAAGGCTTGAGTTTTGAAAGTATTTTAGTGGCAGTTGGAGATCTCCCATTATATAACTGGATCACTGTCATCTTTTATTAAATATGTGAAGGCAGAATTGTGCAATCTGAACATTCACAAAGTAGTCTAATCTATCTGTAGACTCTTTAATCTTTGTCAGAAATTCCCTGTTGAAATCTTTAAAACATAGGCTCTCTTTTATATTCATGAAGATATAATCATCACTCCTAGTTTTTGTTGGGGTAAACTTGTTTTAGTCATTCATGTAATTTTTAAACCAAATCCTTGCTTTTTCAAAATCCTTGTTTGTCTTTCTGTCTTCTGGTTTTTATGTCTCTTATTTTTCAGCCTTAGAACTCTAAAGTCAAAACTCCTATTCTGACTCTAATGACTTGTCCATAATCCCAGAAGTTTATTATAAAATATATTATAATAAGTATAATTGCCAATGAAAACAGCCTAATTGCTACTACCTGTTATAAAACAATGTCTTACGTAGCTCTCAGCATTTCAAAGTTATGTAAAAGAACACGACTCAGCAGAGATTCTCTTTCTCCTAAGAGTTTTTAGGAGAAGAAATCATAGACAAAAATATGTAAAAACACTAATTATAGAAGATTCTGTCTTTGTGAAACAAAGGTGGAGAAATAAATGTCAAAGGGAATCCTCCATTTTTGTTGCTGAAATGATTAAGGCTTTTTTTAGTCTATCACATTTAAAGTATAAATCTCTCATGACATATTTATTTACATCTTAAATAAATCATTAAAATATAAGTAATATGTTGACTTAGTATTTACATTCAAGGGCACCAAACTGTTTTACCCACATTGGCTGACTTCTAAGTCTGTCTGAATTAGGTATGTTTGTTCTGGGTGTTATTATTATTCCTACTTTGAGTCTTAAAAGAAGGAAATAAAAGAACGAAAAGGTTAACTACATCTTTAGATTTGTATGAATGTGACCATACAATGTAACAGTGGAATTTCAAGACATTTTACAATTAGCTTGCTTTTGAATATTATTTACATATGTAAGTGCTTTGTGTAATTGATTTTATTCCTAAGTTTTACTGTGTTTTCTATTACTTATTTTCTGACTGAGTCAAAAGTTAATTTGTGCCTAATTTAATACCATGTGGGTTAAACTTTTTGGGATAGTAATATAAATACAAATACTCTGAAGTAATAAAAATGTCAGTTATTAGATCAAGGAATTATATAATGACATTTCTGAAGACCATTACTTCTATTTTGTGTTAGATTTATTTGTTGAGTTCTGTGCATTATACTTCCTAAAACTAAGATAATACTTGAAGTTTTTGTACAGAGCTTTAAAGTTTACAATACCACGTCATGCATATTCAATTTTATGTATTGGTATAGGCCATGGCCACATAAAAATTGGCTAGGTGTAGTTAATTCTCAATATTTCTTTAAGTAATCTTAAATTGCATGTATACCAAACCAATTATTTTACATTACTACTAAATGTCAAATATTTTAGATGTCCAAGAAATTACGTTCACAAAATCCTTGTATTTTCAAAGACACACACACTATTATTTTTGTTGAAGGGAAAAGAAAGATCAGACAATAGAATCCCAGCTTATTTCTACTTGTATAAATCAAGTCATTTAAATAAATGAATTGTGTATGGTGACCTGTTCTACCAATGTGCTACTGGGGATGTATGAAAAAAAGATGTGCATGGTGGTGGAAGTAGAAAGAGGCATAAAGCGTATTGGAAAACTACCAAATGTCCCCTGCAAATGGGCCCTATTCAGAATCAGTAAGCGTATGATGAGTGAAGTGGTTTTGAATATCGCCTTTAGATTCCATGCTGTTACAAGGCCAGCCCTGAACATGGCAACTCTTATTTCCACACACAGTACCTCTTCACTCTCAATTTAACCCCCAAATCTGATGAACCCATTACTCCATACTTGATTTCATGGAACAAGGAGTAGATATAGTTACAAATGATCAATCACAAGCCGTGAACCAAAGCAGCAAGGCATTAACAATTCACACCATTTCGGTCCACTTGCTCAAGCAGAAGATGTGCCAGCATATTTAATGCACAGCTACTTCGTTCAGTTTAAGAAAAAAACATGACTCAGGCTGCATTTTCGAAATGGAGAGGACTTTCTAAGATTTCATACCTCCTAAGCCTTAATGTCAACATTCATCCACACATGAGTAATTAAAATAACCAGGTGTCCTATAAAGGTCATAATGTCCAAATTAAATTTTACTCAGGTAAAAACAATATGACCTATGAAATTCTTCCCTTCAATGCATCACTATTCTGTTTGATCCTATCATACAAATCAATGTCTCTTACAGCAGTATTATAACACTGTAGACCCCACAGGCAATATGCCGTCAGTTTAATAGGATCACTGAAAAACTAAAGCAGCTGTGAAAGATTGCTCTAAGTAAAGCAATCGTGTGCTTGTCATTTTGTTCAGTGGAAGAAAAATCCAAATTTGGGTAGGCATCCGTATTTAAGAAAACGACTGCTAAATCTTTTCTCATAAGTACCTTAGGGACAATAAGATTTGACATATAGCATGTAAACAAAAGTACACAGCAGCTGTTAGTTTAGTTTTGTTTGGATAAAAATACACTGATATAAATCAAGCCACACAGGAGACAGTGTGTTCTCCATCATTCAATCTTCCCTGCAGACCATGCTTTTGAATGGTGTCTAATGGTTGCTGTGGGACCAGGAGCTTTCCAGCTATTACCCAAAGCTGGGTAAGGAACATTAAAATACACACATACCTTGGCACTAGCTCAAACTCCCTGCAGTCATACTTCCTGGAATGGGAAGCAGTCGCATCTAAGTATCTTTTAAGAATTTACTTTGTTTTGACCAAAGAAGACTTTTTAGGTCAACTTCATTAAAAAAAAAAAAAAAAATGCCAGTTGGACTGGTTGAACTGGTGGGAAATTTCCAAATGCCTTGGTGTATTTCTAAATGATATCTTGTTAGCAATAGTCAAGTATTTTAGAAGTTGGACCTGCAGCTTGCTGCCAAAGAGTATATAGAAGTTTCTTTATAGGTAACTATACTCTGGGCAGTGTGCTTTTCTTTCATAGTCTTATATACTCTGACTGAAATGTGAAAATTACAATATTATGTAAATTATGGTTATGAATATTTAATTGTCATGACTTTTAATTTTTTTGTAAGCAAGTTATTAAAGCCTTTGATTATTCCCTGTGCTTCCTGAAATGCTATTAATAAAAAATCCTGATCTTTGTAGCTTTCCATATTAGATTGAAATGCAGTATGCAAAGTAGCCCTTTCAATGTAGGATGTTGCTTTTGGAGAGGGATATATATTCCCTAGGTATAGATCATGACAGAATATTCCAGTCTAAATCTGATAGACAAATTTGATTAGCTTTGTGGTTTCTCTTTAGAGGGATTTTTGGTTCCTTGTCATGTACTTCCTCCATTATGTATCCCAAATAAGTTCACGCTTCTTATCAGTGATGAAATAGTTTTAATATAAGATCCTCTTGAAGACTGAACACTTTATTTTCTTATTTAACATTTGAACTCGTTTTTGGGGTTCTTAGAAGAAATTACCTTTTTTATTTAAAATAGTTATTTTGACCTTAATCTAATATTATTACTCTGCATTTAAATTTTATTATGTGCCTTTTTCTATAGAAGCATGATTTATGACAAGGTAGGATAAAGTATGTAAGGGTTTTCCAAGGACTTCTAAAAAATACCCATCTCTGGCCTTCTGTCTAGTTAATGCTTCCTTCCCAAATCTTATGGCTTTCTTTTTATATTTATTTTCCTCCTTAGTCTTCATAATCATATAAGGAAAATTAAAATAAAAACAGTTGCACACATCCTAAATATGCTTTGAAATTCAGGAATATTCATGTTTATTTAACAAATTTGGATCAAATTTTTTTAAGTTATAGAAAGTTACAGTTTCTAAATGATCGTAGATAGTTATAGTTATGTTCTTAAAACTTACCCAGAAGACTGTCTACAGTGTATCTGCAGTAACATTTATTCATCTGGTAGACATTTGTTGAGCACTGCTTTCACCGAACTAAAAAATACGGCTTCAAACTCCAGAAGGTTTCAGGATTTACTGGGGGATGAAGGTGGGAGGGGAGAAGATATGAACTAATACAAATTGATAAGAAAAAAGAAACAAAAAACAACAAAAACAAAAAAGAGAGAATGCTATGGGAGGCATAGAGAAGGGAGCAATTAATTCCACCTAAATCATTTAGGATATTTTGCCAGAGGTGGTAACATTTGATATGAGCCTTGAAGGATAAGAATATATTAATAGGTGGGAAAAGAGGGGAGAAAATGGGAAAGGAATGAAACAGTGTGAGTGAGAAAGGTGTCAGTTGATAATTATGAAATTAATATAGCTACTAGTTTTGTTTATATAATCTGTTTACCCATGATGCTCACTACCAGCTCTGTCCAGTTAAGTTACTCTTTTTGGTCACATGAGTTATCAACAGCCTCCGTCTTAGCGCCAAACTCATTGAAATGATTGGATTAATTTTCATTTTGCCATATAATCATAACTTGAGATGAAACAAAAGGAATAAAAAGTAATAATCCACATAGCTTTTCATCTTTCCAGGGGTGGAAATGATCCCAGTGAAATGATTCCATTTGACTGATATATGCATAATTGATAAATTTAAGGGATGATCAACTTCCAAACCATTTAATATGAAATGTTGAGGGCTAGCTTAATGAAAATACAGAAAAGAGAAGTTCTTACCACAATCATGCGAACAGGAGAAACTAGGTAGAACACCTGTAATACAGGCCTTTCGCATAAGAAGAAATGTTTATGTGTTGTTATGCACACAAATATTAAAAGACCACAGGATAACCTTCTTGAATGAGGCAATATTTCTACGTAATAGTTTGAAGACAGAGAAGCACATGGTTGGAAGGACACAAAAATAATAAGGGAAAAAGGGAACTCTACATAAAAGAGAAGAAAACCATTGGTTAAGAGTACTTATGAGCTATGATTTGGTATAGAATATTAGGAATATCCACTAAAACACTTAAATAACTAATTCACATCCATGTTAAAATCTATGGTTGAGGTTAAAAAGTCAAGCGACTTCTTTTTTTTAAAAATCAATTATTCAATAATATTTTAAAAGTACATTTTAGGCCAAGGCTCCTTTTTAAATGGACAGTTCTTTAATTCTAACTGCTTAATAAATATTATTATTTTTTAGTATAACATAGGCTGATTTATATATCCTTTTTAAGTACTTAGGCGTATCATTTTCTTATGTTTTCTGTACCTTCCTAGTTAGTGGAAACATTGTTTGTTCTTGGAGTGTGCTTTGTCTTCCTTTTCAAGAAGATCATCAAAGTTACTAGTTTGCAGCTTCCAAAAAGAAAGAGCCTTCTAATCCCTAGTTCAGAGGCTAACCTTTATTAGTGCTCTCGTGGTTATAATGAGGACCCTGCTTCCAGCAGGGAGATTCTGGAATACTGAACAGATTATTCAACAAGTTCAGAGCAGATTCTGAAGTCCCTTATAAAACCTGCTTGTGAATACTGCTTTCTTTGCTTTGCTGTTTCTGGTTTCCATAGTATTCCTAATTACATAAATCATGTGGAACATGGGAGCTGTTTTCCATCCAGTATCAATTCTGACACTGCTTATGCTGTGGTATCGTTTTAATTTTTTTTTTAAGCTGTATTTTTTTTCTAAAATTCTTATGGACAGTGTAAACTTTGAAAAACCTAGAATTTTTGTTGTTAGATCTAGTAAGTGCTTTTTTTGGAGTCCCTTGGGCTGACATAAAGAATTTGAAAGTTATTTTGTGACAAGCATAGATAGAGAATCTGATAAAATTTTCTCGTGTTTAAATTCAAGATTAACTCTAGGGTGTAAATCATTCAAGCTTATCATCTACTGCTCAATTTATTAAATTTTATTTCAACTTAGTATCTATTTATGTCGTGCCTTTCAGTGTTCAAAAAGTATGGCAGGTTCAATGAGTATACCAATTAAAGGTGTATGAATTAAAATCTAATGCATAGTAATATATGAATGTGTAGCAATAAACTAAAAGCACTGATAATTCTTAAGCTAGGTTTCTTTTGAAAAAAATTGTAATCAAGATTGATTTATATTTTACATTTTTTAAAGGTTGAAGAGTTATAATTCTGAATATAAGCTCATTTATCTTTTAATTTGTATTGCTTTTATGATATTTATGATCTTATATTTTTTTAAGTTTGAGGTGTTTGTTATGATAAGACTTAGAAAAGCAATTACTCTAAGAGAGTATAAAAATGGGGTTGATAGATGAATTTCAGGAATTAGTTTCTCAAGCTAAATAAGTTAATTTTATGCATACATCTAAGAAGATGTTTCAGCAGTCATTGGCTCATTTATTTATACTATATTAGTAGCAAAATCTTGAACCCCGTTTTCAACATTCTCCTTAGTGTTGAACATATTAGACAGACTATATATTATGCTTTGCTAGAGAGTTGTGGAACTTAGTGCCATGAAATGCATAACTTTTTTACCAAGAGCAAAATTTAGCAGAATACCAGTAGCAAAGGCCATTTGCATAACTCAGCCTCTCAGCAGCTCAGCTGAACCTAATTGTAATTCAATTTCCAGATTGCTATGCCAGGCCTCTTTGCATAAAATATGCAACATATAACATAACTAACAGCATGACCTATTTTCTTTGCCGGACCTATTTTCTTTGTCGGTGATCTATTTAATTCCTTTTTCTAGCAGAAATATGTATCAGAATAAGGTAGCCAATACATATAGTTATTATGTATGTTTAAGTTTGTGTCACATGTATATACTTAAATAATGACCAAATACAGAAAAATATTTACTTTTTGTGGATTCCCAAGTGTGCCATTTTTATTTCTTGATTTCTGGCTTTTCAGAGGAAAATTAAATCTTGAAAAATGTTAGCTAGCTGCCGTGTTATTGGACTGTTTTACACTAGAAAGACTTTATAAGCTAATCGTGTGAAAAAGTGTATGAACATGTTTGTCAACTCCTTGTGGATGTTGCAGTACATACCCATAAGTAAATATCTTTTATCTGTTTACAAAACGCGTTGTGGAATAGCATTCCTAAATCCTTGACTGTTTCATATTCCAGAAACTGAAAAAAGAAAGGTATGATAAACTGCTTGCTTAAAATTCTCCCTGCTATTTTTAAACAGTCTTGCCATCCTGTTGTATGGGTTACTTAAGGAATGCAACAAAAATCTTCAAATAGGATGGCTTATAAAGGTGTGGATTATATTTTATGAATAGTTTCCAGATGTGATGTTTTAGGTATATAGACTCCTCTACAAGAAGCTATATACAGAAACAACATGGATCTTACAATTTTATCAGGACAATGCAAGTAGATTTCAGCAAGGTTGGTTCCAACTCATCTGTGATAAATGAGAAGATAAGGCAATCAGTGCACACCATGACACTCTGTGCAGCTAGTTAGGCACACTTCAGAACTACTCAGGTGTGCTCACAAAGCTTATGAGTCTTGCATGGGGGGTGTCTCAATATAAATACATCCTTCATGGTGGCCACTAGTAACGCAGGAATTGCCTCTCTAAGACTTAACCCAGGTCAGATATAAATAATAGATGTTAAGAGTTAGCTCTGGTATTGGGGCTGTGTTCCAGGCAGTGTATTTCGGTTGGGTTGGGTCAAAAGAATTTTTTTCCCTTCTTTTCTCGAATAGTTCCTCTGCTTGAAAAATGCCTGCAAAATTCCATCACACCTTTGCGGGGACCACTTTGGGTCTCTAAGGGAGAAGGTTTCAGCCCCTCAGGAGCTAAGATGTACATCCAAGGAGTTCTTTTGGCCCTGTACCAACGATTAAAGTCTACAAAAAAATATTATAAACAGGTGAGTCATCCCTCTTTAAAAATTGCTTTATTATATGTTTTTAAAATGTGCTTGGTTGTATAGAGGCAATGATTGGCATTGTGTCATAAAAGAACTGTGACATGTATTTTGTGAGCTCAGTGCCTGTTAGGGAGCCAAAAATGCTGCTTCTGTAATCTCAAAGCCAACAATAATGGAGCTAATTGTGTCTGTCTTTTGGTATAAGATGTCATATGTCTCATCTTTTCTTGCAGCGCATACTGGGCAAAGTGAAGGCAACTTCTTACATGGAAATTCTATAAACTATTACTTTAAGAAAATAAATAGCTCCTAAGTCATTTGAAGGTTTAAATGTTTAGCATTCTATTTTTTTCCAGCATAAAATCAGATTTATGGGGGTTAGAATACAACAAATCACATTCTGAAAAATGGAATCGCGAATCAACTTCATGTCAAGAGTAACTTACTTCATTTATCCTTATTTAACTTCTCTGTTTCAGGAGTCAAAAGTATACAAACAGAGTTAGTTTATTTGAATCAGGTTAAACTGGATTTTGTCCTTTAATTCCTGTGTATTTATTTCATATTTGTATGTGTGTGTGTAAAGGGTGATATTTTTATAATCATGTATAGGGACTTTTGATTTATCTTAAAGTATGATTCACATTTGTAAAGCAGAATTACGAAGCCATTTATAACATAAAAATGAAATTGCCACATTTAAAAAATCCTCTTTGTACTTGGTTTTAAGAATTGAAGCACATATTTTTACCAAGCTAAATAAGGACTGGGTTTTACATTTTGAACTGGGAGGTTCCAGTTTAGAACTGGGCTCATTATCTGAGACCACAGACTGCTGAAAAATGAATATTTTGAAAGCATCATGCTATTATTCTCTGCTTGCAGAGAGGAAGGGGAGGTGGGAATGGGCTGTCAGTCTTAGTGTTCACACAGCACCTCCTGCTGTAGAGTTTGGAAAAGAACAACTTGTATTGACTTTGGAAGAAAGTGTTGTACTAAGGTATCCAGAATTAGCAAAAAACATCTTCCCACGAAACTTCGCAAAATGTGTTTGGTTTGCCTCGTTAATTTCAGCAGATCCAGAAACAGGGTTAATAATTATAATAGATAAGGCTATTCGTAATAATACAATGAAAGAAATAAAAATCCAAACTAATGTTCTCTATTAAGCCATTATATATAGAAACCAGTATAAAATATTTTATTGCATTTAGATTAAATTATTTTAGTTGTAATATTTACGTTTTAAGATATAATGATATTGTAAAATGGATCATGATGAATTGCATTACAATAATTTATTTGAAATTATGTGGTTTGATTCCACTTACTGAAAATTAAAATTATTTAATGTTAGAAGAAATAATGAGACAATTCTCCAATTCAAGAAAAGCACTGTTTAAATAAAATCTAAAGACAAATTTAAACATTTTCTAAGTTTTATTTCAAGTAAGGGTGTTAGAAATAAGAAACGTCCCGGAAAGTAATGGCATGTTTTTCTTACACTGTCTTAAACATGTAAAATTTAAATAAGTATAAATTGCTATACTAGATTTAAAAGAGCTCTGTGCATTGTAAGAAAAAAATACTTTCAGAATTACTTAGTGCTTTAATTAAAAAATTTCTTTATGATTCAAAATAGATGAAAAACATATTTTATTAAATATTAAATTATGAACAAAATTTAACCTTTCAGTGTCTCTGTAATTGTCTGTTTGGGAAATCTGTAAAGATTTCAACATTATATGAATTTAAGAATATTTTGAAACCTATGCTCTCTGCCATTTCTCCTAAAGCTTTTTTCTTCCATTAAGTTGTAATTCAGAGCTTTCCATTCAGCAGTTTTAATATGATACTTAAGTTTTATTTTGAAATATAAAAATGAAGAAAAATAAGCAGAAATTTGCTCATTATGCATTTTTATGTAAATTTCTGTTGCTTTAGATGTGCTCTATTTTATGTATGCTTGAGGTTTTCTTCTTTTGTAGTGTTATACCAAGACTTAATTTAAAATTATTTGAATGTTTAGAGAATTCACTATAGTGATATCCTTATCAGCCCATCAGTGCTTAGGTGTTAAGCCTGACAATATCTTTATTTGTGAGTGGGATTTCTTAGCAAATATCCTTCTGAAGCATTAATGAACTTTGTTTGAACTACACTTACTTCATTTGACCTTTGGTATAGCCTTTTCTATTTAGTTTTATATAAGATTGTGTTAAAGAATCTTTAGATAGGTGAAATGGAGTTAGGTGATGATTCCTATTTCCTTAACAAATTAAAGTTTATAAATCATATGATTAGATTTTTCTTGATATTATTTCAATTTATTTCACTTTTGAGATCACATATAAAAACAACAATATTGTCTTGATGTCTGTCAAAATATAAGCTTTAAATTTTGTCATTCCCAAAGGAAATTTCTTTTAATAAATCGCGATAATATAGCTTTAAAAGAAAAGTCAGGGCGACTGGTTTTATGTTTACGAACTTACTCATTTTTCAATTTTTAACTTTAGCTTGGCTGTTATAGCATGCAACTGAATTAAGCACACTACATTAGGGTGGTCTTAAATATATACTGATTCGTGTGTATTAAAATGAAATATTATATTTAGAACAGCATAAAGTCACTTAGTCTTACATTTATCACATTTATTTCCTTAAAAGTGGAAACATCTTAGAAATTGCTTGGAGCTAAGCAGAATCTATTTAATTGGTAATCTTTGCAATTGCATAAACGCATTCCTAGGAAATGTAGTTAACACTTTCAGTGACAGGGCCTGTTCCATCTCATTAGCATTCTTGTTATGTAGTGGTGCTGTTGGTGGGGGTGTTGAAGTAGGAATGCCATTGTGTCGAGTTCTAGTGTTTGGGGACAAACACTGCTGTGGAAGGAACGTGTGAAAAGGCCACAGTCCTGTCAGTGAATGAGGAAGGCTGTGCTTTCTGTGTGCTTCAAGCAGGGAAGCTGTCATTCACAGGCCTAACACAGCTAAGCAGAGGCCAAAACACAAGGCTGCACTACCTTTTAAAATGATATTAGTGATTTTTAAACATGATCTTCTTTATTTATGATCCTACATAGAGCTTTTAGTTGCTGTCAGTAAACAAAATATGGTAGTCTGTTCAGAAACACTGTAAAGATGCATAAATGTGTATGGAACTGTGCCAGGCAGCTATACAAATAATGACTCAGAATGGCTGATGGGCAGTGTTAAGTACAAATGTGATTTTTGAGAAACACTCATTTCTGAAAATGTCTTCACAAGTTTGAATTTTTCCCCAAACCAACAAAATTCCTGGAGACTTTTACAAAAGAATGTATAGCACTTTTTTTTTAATACAATTTTTGAAAACGCTTATAAACTTTCAGTTTTAATCATGTAAAGCTGTTCACAGTATGACCTAACAGTTCTTATAGATTGCATAGTTATTTTTGAAATTCAGAGAGAAAAAAAGGGAAATGAGTATCTAACTATAATATGATAAGCACCATCTTAATTAGAAAGAGAGTCATAGCCCCTGATTTCGTTAAGCCATGAAAAAATGCATCTGTGAATTTATGAAATTTTAAGAAATTTTTAATTCTACTCCTAGTTTTTAGCACTTCGGAATAAAATGATTAAGTTTGAGATTAAATTTTAGCTGATTTGATTACTTAAAGCAAAATAAATAAACCAAAGTATTCTCCAGTATTTCTTAAATTCTTGGGGTATTTTCTAAACTTTGGTAGTGTATTGAAAAACACTGCAATTTCTATTTATGTCTGAAGTTGCGGGAAAATGTTTTATTTCTGTAATTTTAATTTAGAAATGTGTATTTGAGCTATTTCTAGTAAATCATTACTTAATAAAGTTTGTTGAGGATTATATAATTTTTGGCCTGTGTGATTTAAATTTAAATTTTTTTGCATGTATGTAGTCTCTTTTGTTTATTAATTTAAGCAAGTTAACTTTTTTGGATGCTGTTATATATGCTATATGTAAAAGTTCTATATTTGGAGTATTGTGTTTAGCGATCTCAGGTACTGAATTTCTATTTCAAAAATTAGGTTTTACTTTTTAAATTATAACAATATTGCAGATTTATTTTGTGGGCATATTATTTGATGAGGAAATAACCATCTAGCTTCAGTATATATTGTTTTTGCAGTTTAAAATTGAAATGTATTTTGTTAATATACTAAAACTAAGCTCTATCAAAGCACTTAAATTTTGTTTAAAAAAATTGTGTAAGTAAATGTTGGCTCACTTTATCCACACTTTCAATAAGTTTGGTAATTAGGTATCAAACAACAGTATAATATAATTATATCCAGAATTGATTCAGCTCAAAATATGCTTGAATTACATTTATTATTGACAAAATTTGTTTATTGCATAAAGTATTTAAAAAGGAATCTTAGTATTTTAATTTTTCAAAAAAAAGTGCTTAAAGTTAGTCTTTTCAGATCCTGTGTCAATTAAAATAATTTATTGGTTCTACATTATTGAATGAATAGCTATTTCTATTTTTTTTTCTGTATATACTTTAAAAATTGAGCTGTTTCTTTGACTTAGTCTTTCTGTGAGAACACTTAAAATATTTCAATATTTAAAAAACTTCTTAATTATCCTTTGAAATCTTGGAACAAAATCTATAATATATAAACACAATGTACATGAAAATAGCGTGACAGTCATTTTGAGATGAAAACTACTTCTGAAGGTTCTGATAAGTAATTTTTTTTAGAATATTAGGTTGTTTGTAGATTTGAGTGATTGTTGATTTTTTTTTTCCTGAAACCAAGCTGCATTCTAGTTACTTGAAGTATTTTAAGAACCTTAAACTTGTGTCTCTTTCTAAGTGTCATGCTTTGAGCAGGCCTAACATCAGTTAAATGAAGTGAAAATTGCATTCTTGTCTTGATAGAGATGAAAATGGATTTCTGGTCATGAAATAGATGTAGTTGTCACTTTTTAAAAAAGGTGTCAGCAGTTTGCTTCAGTGAGTAAGGTGCCAATTCAGTATGGCAGTAAACTTGTGATCTGAGCAATCAATAAAATGCTTCAATAACTTCTGCTTCATTACACTTATAATAAGAGGCTATAGATCCATGGCACATAAAATGTTGATAAAGAGGATATGTGGGGATCGACTGCGACAATTTTCTCAAAAGTACAGTAAGTGCAATATTGCCATCTAGAGTTTGTGCATAGGTAATTATTACAGAGAGGGGGGAAGCGACAGTGGAATAAAATAAGAAGTGATATTGAAATACTGTTTATTTTCCATCATTTATCCATGACACATTTATCTTCATGGAACGTTTCATTTGACTTGTCATAAAGCTGTTTGTTTAGGTCAGGAGAAAATTTTGAAATCTATATTTTTCTCTAATTCTTTTAGAATTATACTACCAAGTGTCAAATATGTATCTCTAGCTCAAAATTGAACTTTTTATCATGAAAACTATTTATTAAATAACTCACTTTGGAAAAAAATAGAGGTTTTTCTTTTTTACATGGTAATTCAGTTCTACAAAACCAGAGAGCTTTATTGACATCTCAGTTGGGTGTCTTTCAATTAGAAAAATTATCTTTATTAATGGTAAACCTCCTTCAGAGAATAAGGGCCAACTTACGTTTCAAATGGTATTTTAAAATAAATATTTTTTTACTTAAAAACTGCATCTCATGAAGGAAAGATAGACTTTTCTGCTTATGCAATTCTGAACATTTTCATGAAAAGTGAATTCCATTTGGGGATCATCTAGGAATATGTCTCCATCTTTATCAACACATTAAAAATATTAGTTATCACCTTACTTTTCTTGATTAATTAAAAAGTATTTAAATTGTTTCATTTTATAATACTTTTTGAATGAACTAATATGGAAACATTTAAAAATCATTTATCCTCTGTACTTGTGACTGAATAGAAAATTTTATAAAAATCTGAATTTAAGTGTTTTAATTATAATACAGATAAAGTAAACTTAATATGGATATAGATGGACTTAACAAGGAAAGTTGTGTTTTTTCTCACTCAACTCTCCCTTCACAGAATATGGACCATTTTTCTAAGTTTATAGAGCTAGGCCTTTAGGTTTCCCTGAGATGAATAATTTGGCATTAATATATTATTAATGCATTTTTTCTAATACACTGTTGATGTATTTGGTTTTTATGTCTGTGTGTGAATGACTTTCATAATTGTAAAAAATGGAAATGATTATAACATAAATTTATTTTCATTTTCTGACCAAAAATTTATTCTCAGACATCCTAATGTTATATCCCCACTTATATTTAAGATAATTCTTTAGTTAGATGAAGATACCCTTCTTTAGTTAGATGAAGATATCCTATGTTGAAATTTCTAATCATATTGGGTAGAAATATTGCATTTTAAAATCTCCAAATAAAGATAGAATTGTCCACGCAAAGTACTTGAAAGTAGACCTGACAAATGCTCTTTAAATTACTCAACCACCTACAGGTATTATTGCCTATGACTCTTTTGAAATGAGAATAAATTTTATAGAGTTACAGCAGCAAAGTGAAAGAGTGTGTTTGATAGATTCCCTGAACAGTTTCAACACCCACAGGTATTATTTGTAAGAAAACAATCATGCCGAGTCTTCAGCTGGTTAGAGAGGGCATAGCATTCTATCTTCACCTGACATCCTATCTGTTCCGTCAACATCCTGGGCCCCCTGCCTTCTGCCCCCTCCTCCCAAAACAATAATGCTCACTGAGAGGTTCGTGTGAATGGACAAGAATATGAATGTTTTTTTCCTTGAAGAACTAAAACGGTATTGAATGCACATTCTTAGTGGGAGGAAAACCAACTCTCTTGAGGATTGACTAGTATTTTCTATTTACTATTCAAATGGATCATTGTTGTCAATGATTGCTAGTTAAGATCTTTGGTTGTTGAGAAGTCTGACTAATGATTGATAAAGCAATTGTAAACATGTTGGGAATCATTGCTTTGCTTTATTTTATTCAGAGACATATATAGTGGCTTCCTCTCACTTCTTGTTAGTAGCGTTAGTTTGAGTAAACATCAATCTTACAAAAAACTTCTAATTTTCAAATAATATAATTCATTCTTTGCTCTTATTTTATATGTTGCAAACGGTATGAATTAATATAACATTAATTTATTGCTCTCTTCCATAAAACTTTCTCAATTATGTTAGAAAATCAATTTTACATAACCTCCCTAAAATAATCAGTATCCTGTTACATTTCTAAAATATTTAAGTTTCTAAACATAGCCAGTCATGCGTGGAAAAAGGATGTGGCAAGAGTTCATTTATCAACACTTAATATTTGTGACTGGGAAGTAGATATTGAAAGCTTCAGAGAAAAGAATTATAGCATAAATAAAAGGTGCTGGAAAGGGCTTCAGCCTTGGCAAACCACAGGTGAGTTACATTTTTTAGAACTGTACTGCCCAATACACTATACCTGGTGTTTTTAAACTAAAATGAAATAAAATTGAAAATTGGGTTCCTCAATCTCCCTCGCCACATTTTGATTACTCAATAGCTATATCATCACTGAAAATTCCACTGGACAATTCTTTTTTACAAGGCAAAAATTCGGTCGGATGTGTAGTTATACTTCTGGCATTGGATTCCTCATTCTGTGATTAACAAGGTGACAAATCTTTGTTATGTCACCTGTAATACAGGCCTTTCACATAAGAAGAAATGTAACTTTGTAACTTACAGGTGTTATGACAAGGTAGGATAAAGTACGTAAGGGTTTTCCAAGGACTTTTAAAAAATACCCATCTCTGGTCTTCTCCTGTCTAGTTAATGCTTCCTTCACAAATCTTATGGCTTTCTTTTTATAATTATTTTCCTCCTTAGTCTTCATAATCATATAAGGTAAATTAAAATAAAAACAATTGCATACATCCTAAATATGCTTTGAAATTCAGGTATATTCATGTTTATTTAACAAATTCAGATCAAATTTCTTTAGGTTACAGAAAGTTATAAAAGTTATAGAAAGTTGTAAAAGTTAAGGTCTTTTAAAGGCCTGTATTACAGGTGTTTAAAGGCCTCATGGCCTTTGCTACTGGTATTCCAGTTTCACTTCTGGCATTGGAATCCTCATTTTTGTGATTAACAAAGGGACAAATCTTTTAACATGATCAGGATCTAATTTGGTGTTGGATAGGTAAGGTGCTCCAGTCCTCATAAAGCAAAACAAAGCAAATATTTTGAAAAAACAAAACAAAACCATATAGTTCACAATCTGTTTGCCATCCAACCACCAGGTGGACACCTTTAGGCCCTTCAGTGTCTCTTAAGATCCTTATAAATGAACCATATGGTGTGGCATCTTTAGGGACTATAATTCTACCAGTCACTGATTTAACCTTATCTTTTGGGTACCTCCCCACCCCAAAAAAGTAATTAGAGAACCAAAGAAGACAAACTCAAATGATGAAGTGTTGAGTACCACTTATGTGCTCTGTGTATTAACCACTGTTGAAAATATAGGAGAATTCTCTAAGGCCTCGCCCTCAGGAAGCTACTTTCTTGTTTTGGAGACAAGGCACACCCTTGTGAAGCTATTAAGAAATATACTTATCAGTATAAAAAGAAGTGCTAAAATATGTGGTACAGATTCTATGTATTATGGGAACTTAAATAAAAGAAAGACTAGCATGAAAATAGAATGAAAGCATTTTGAGGTTGAATGAATTTTAAAGGGTGTATAACCCAGTCCTCTCATTTTATAGATAATAAGACAGTAATACTTACCTCACTGAGTTGTTGTGAAGATTAAATCATGTATATAAAACTCTTTTTTTTTTTTTTTTTGAGACAAAGTCTCACTCTGTCACCCAGGCTGGAGTGCAGTGGCACGAGGTTGGCTCACTGCAACCTCCACCTCCCAAGTTCAAGCCATTCTCCTGCTTTAGCCTCCTGAGTAGCTGGGGTTACAGGCACATGCCATCATGCCCCGCTAATTTTTCTATTTTAGTGGAGACGGGTTTTCACCATATTGGCCAGGCTGGTCTTGAACTCCTGACCTCAGATGATCTGCCCACCTTGGCTTCTCAAAGTGCTGGGATTACAGGCATGAGCCACCAAAGACTCTTAAAACAGTACCTGGAACTTACTTACTTATTTACGAGTAAGTGCTCACTGAGGATTAGCTATCATCACCAGCATCTTTATTATTAATATTATAAAGTAATTAAGACCAATGGCAGTGAGGTCCTTGTCTAAGGTGAGACAGCAAGATAGGGTTGTAATGGCACTAAAGCCTATCTTCATTAGGAAATGCAAGGCATGTTTTATTAACTGAAGTATGGGTAGAGTTTGAAAAGGAGATTCAGATAGGCAGTGGTATGAAGTCAGGAGTGAACAAGATATCATTTCAAACAGGTTATATGTGATTTTTTTAAAAAAGGATATCAGTGGCCTTTGGAAGCTAATGAAAACTTAGAGTGAATAGGATTAAAGAAAAAATTGGTGTTGGAGAATTAAGGGCAGTGGATATAGCTAGGACCTTTCAGAGGTTGAGAGTGGTATATTTTTTTAAAGTTCACAGCATATTAAATAATGAAGAAATGCCAAAACAGGATTTTAAAACCATTAAGTATATTTTACATGATTACCCTTAAAATTAACTCTATTAACAAAAAGCACAGTATGATATAATTGTTCTATTTACATGATAATTAAAAGATTTCTTAAAAATATTAATCATAACCCATGTTGGGGGAATGATCTGGTGATGGGGCAGATGTTTCAAAATGACTGTCTTCTCCAGAGTATCCTGTCACTGTACCTTCTTGATTGTGTGTGTAACTTTATTTGCAGATAATGAAAAAAGCTAAATTTGTAGCCTATTTTGAATGTAAGACTAAGGTCAGAAGACCTTCCTCAGTCTCAGGATCTGAGATCCTAACGTGGTTGGATAGTGTGGATGGGGAAAGCAAATCATTGAAGTTTGGAAAGCATCTTCTAGAGTTTACTTTAGGAAGGAGATACACACTGCAGGAGAGCAAATCCACTCACACTATACAAGACATGCCAAGAAGTGTTTTCCTTATTTTGTTTAAATCTGGTTTTATCTTTCACACGTGGTGGTGGGAGAAAAGTAAAACTAAATCTGATTCAGACCAAATAATATAACCAGTTTATTTAGGCAATGCTCAGCCTTTTGAATAAAGATGCCCAGATGTTCATCTTTCTGCCATTTTTTTGTGTGTTCCCTCCAAGAAGTCATCTGTGTTTATGGAGGAGAAGGGCTTATTAAGTAACAATTGGGGTTGTTCCCCTGAATGTATACAAAGAGCAGGAGATGTACAGTGGTTTTAAGATAATGAAGGTCCAGATTCCCAACTCCCATATGCACTTTTTAGTAAAATGATTCTGATTGAGAATGTGCCTGCAGTGTAAGGGAATGCCATCTGTTTTCTCCTTTCCCATTTTCCATTCACCCTTTAAAAAGGCAAAGCACACCTCTTCCTCATCCTGAGTCTATTCTGGTGTATCACCTTGTGGTGTAAAAACCTCCAGGCACCAAACAAAAGGACACTTTGAAAATATTAGTGTCATCAGCTTGTGATAGGGCTCCAAATCTTTCCTTGCCGTTATATATGTGTTTCTGTTAAGGAAGAAGTGGTATAGAAATACAAAGTTGAGAAGAAAAAGGAAGGATGTAAACTTTCTGATTGTCTTAGCACTTTGGGAGGCAGAGGCAGGAGGGTCGCTTGAGCCCAGGATTTCGGGACCAGCCTGGGCAACATAGGCAGACACCATCTCTACAAAAATAAAAAATTTAGCCAGATGTGATGATGCATGCATGCTTGTGGTACCAGCTACTTGGGAGGCTGAGGTGGGAGGATTGCCTGGGCCTTGGAGGTCAAGGCTACAGTGAGGTGTGATCATGCCACTGCATTCCAGCCTGGGCAACAGAGTAAGACCTGTCTCAAAAAAAACAAAAACAAAAACAAAATTTCATAACTTTCTGATTGTTAAAGAAGAGTTTTTTCAAGTTTTAAAAAATGGATAATTATTGATGTAAAACTGCTCTGGTATTTAACCTCACTGGATAGATTTTAAAAACCAATTTAACAGTTTTCTTTGGTAATGGCAATATTTATAACATGGCAGAAATTACATACTTTGTAACTTTTTAAGCTAATGATAAAAAATGTTAAATGTCAACTTAAAATGTTGGTACATAGTTTTCTAAGTAAAGGTTACCCAATTTTTATAAATCCTTCGAGATAGCATGTGAGTAAAATATTCTGGAGTCATCATGGTTCAAGGGAGAGAAAGGTGGTCCTTTGAGCCATGTGGTGTCTGACTGCAGAGATGATTGGTCTTGTCTGCTGCTGAGGTTGGTAGCTGATGCTGGATGTTCTCTGGGTGGGTGGGAGTGCACCCTGGAAGCTGTATTCTTAGCTTGACTCTTGCTGAGTTAGTACCACATTTTTCCATCTTGGTCTTGGCCTACATGAGCCACTCCTCAGCCTCTGCAGTGTAGTAATTGTAGGCATTTTGGCCCTTATTTTTTTTTTCTTTTTTCTATATTTTTTTTCTTTTTGGCCCTTAATATTTTTATGACTATTTCTTATTGTAAAAAAACACACAGCATTACATTCACCCATTTACCCATTTTTTAAGTGTACAATGCAGTAGTGTTAAGTATATTTACATTGTTTTCTTAATTTCCTTTTTGGATTTCTCATTGTTAGTATATAGAAATGCAACCAATTTTTGTGCATTAATTTTGTATCCTGAAACTTTGCTGAAATTATTAGTTGTAACAGATTTTTGTGTGGAATTTTTAGGGTTTTCTATATGTAAAATAATCTCATCTGTGAACAGAGATAATTTTACTTCTTCCTTCCAAATTTGAGTGCCTTTTCTTTTTCTTGTCTAACTGTTCTGGCTAGGACTTTCAGTACTATATTAAATAGTAGTGGTGAGAGTGGGCATCCTTTTCTTGTTTTTGATTTTAGAGGAAAAGCTTTCAGTCTTTTACTGTTGAATATGATGTTAGCTGCGGCCTTTTCATATATGGCTTTTATTTTCATCCATCCCTACTTTGTTGGAGTGTTTTTATCATAGCGTATTGAATTTTACCAAATGCTTTTTCTGCATCAATTTAGATCATCGTGTTTTTTAATCTTCATTTTGTTAATGTGGAGAATTACATTCATTTGTTTTCTTATGCTGTGCCATCCTTTCATTCCAGATATAAATGCCAGTTGGTCGTCGGCCCTTAATATCTGAGGCCTTTCTGGCTACAACTTTGCTACCTTTTTGTTCCCTGGGGGCTGTGTGAGAATTTGTGGGTCTCATGTCTGATTATTCAGGTCATAATTTAGGTAACATATTTTGTCAAATACTTTTTACTGCATTTATTGAGATTTTCATATACATATTTTTACTGTTAATATAGGAAATTATGTTGATTCATTTTCAAATATTAAACCTTATGTTTCTGAGATAAACACTACTTGTTCATGTAGTATTTGCATATATATTATATATTATCCTCCTTATATATATTACTTGAATTTATTAAATTTATTAAATCCTATTAGTGATTTTTATATCTCTGATCTTGAGGGGCATTGGCCCGTAGTTTATCTTTCTTTTAATATCTTTGTCTGATTTTGGTATTAGGGTAATGCTGGCTTCATCAAACAAGTTGAGAGGTACTTCTTCTTCTGTTTTCCAAGTTTGTTTACCACTTCTATTATTTCTTAAGTATTTGGTGAAATTCATTAGTAAAACCATCTGGGCCTGGAGTTTTGTTTACAGGTAGGTTTTAAATTATGAATTAAAAAATTTTTAGTATTCGTATAGCTATTTATTTGTTTACTCTTACATGATTTCAACTTTTATTTTACATTTGGCAGGGTACATGGGCAGGTCTGTTATATGGCTATATTCTGTGGTTTGGGGTACAGATGATCCCATCACCCAGGTAGTGAGCATGCTACTCAATAAGTCGTTTTTCAGCCCTTCTCCCTCTTTGCCCCTTCTAGTATTCCTCAGTGTTCCTATCTTTATGTTCAACATGTAGCTGTTTATGTTACATAATTCTTTGTGATCTTTAGTAGTTTAATGTCTTTTAAGGAATTTGTTCGTTTAATCTAAATTGAAAATGTATTGACATAAAGATGTTTATAATATTATCATTCATTTGAAGTCTATAGAATTTGCTTTTTAATTCCTTATATTGGCAATTTCTAGCCTCTCATTTTTTACTTAACTCGTCTAGCTGAGGTGATCAATTTTATTTATATTTTCCAAGAAATGGCTTTTCATCTAATTGATTTTCTATTTTTGATCTGCTATTTATTTCATTGATTTTATGCTTTATTAATTCCTTACTTCTGCTTATGTAGGGTTTAATTGATATTTCTTTTTCTAGTTTCATAAAATAAGAGCTTAATTGATTTAGACCTTTCTACTTTTCTAATGTAAGCATTTAATGCTATAAATTTCCCTCAAAGCCCTGCTTTTGCTATGCCTAACAAATTTCAGTATGCTGTTTTCATTTTTCTTTAATTCAAAAGACTTTAAAGTTTTTCTTGTGATTTTCACATCTGTTATTTAGAAATATCTTGTTTAATTTGCAATTATTTTTGGATTTCTGTATATCTTTCTGTAATTGGTTTCTAGTTTCCATTGTGGTCAGAGAATGAACTGTGTTTAATTTTACCTTTGAAATTTTTTGAGATTTGCTTTATGTCTCAAAATATATCCAAATTAATGTTCCATGTTTGTTCTGTCTTATTGGTTTAAGTGTTTTGAAATGTCAGTTTGTTCAAGCTAGTTGATAGTATTGTTCACATCTTCTGTTATTCTTGTTGTAATTTTGGATTTGTCTATTTCTCCTTTCAGTTCTATCAGTGTTTTCTACATATATTTTGAAGTGCTGTTATTGGGTTTGTATTATTTTAAGATTGCTGTATTTTCTTGATAAATTGACTTAAAATCCTTATGAAATGTTCCTCTTTATTCATGGTAGTATTCTTTGTTCTGAAGTCCATTTTGTTTTATGTTAATAAAGCTACTCCAATTTTCTTTTCACAAATGTTATTATAAAATACTGTCCTTTTACTTTTCTGTCCTTTAATTTTAATTTATCTGTATTTTTATATTCTGTCTTGTAGAAAGAATATATTTGGGCCTTGCTATTTCCTCCAGTCTGAAAATTTCTTTTAATTGGAGTGTTTAGACCATTTACATTTAATATAATTAGTAATATGATTGGGTTTAATTATTTTACCTTGTCATTTGTGTTTTATTTGTCTCATTTGTTTATTATTTTATCTTTTTAAACTGCTTTATTTTGGATAAAATACATTTCTTTTTGGTCACTTCATTGCTACTGAAATAGTTAGTATGTTTGTCCCCTCCAAGTGTCATGTTGAAATGTGATTCCCACTGTTGAAAGTGGGGCCTGGTGGAAGGTGATTAGATCATGGGGGTAAATCCCTCCTGAATGCTTTAGCACCTTGCTCCATTGGTTTACATGAGATCTGGTTGTTTAAAAAAGCCTGAGACTTCCCCCTTCTCTCTTGCTCCTCCTCTTACCATTTGATGTGTTGACTCTTCCTTCACTTTCTACCGTGATTATGAGCTTCCTAAGGCCCTCAGCAGAGGCAGATGCTGGAGCCATGCTTGTACAGCCTACAGAACTGTGAGCCAATAAAACCTCTTTTTTTTATAAACTATCCAACCTCTGTCATTCTTTTATAGCAATACAAAAATGGCCTAACACAGCTACCATAAGCTTATTAGCTATATCTTTTTGGCTTGCTTTGTATGCATGAGTGTATGTGTAGTTGCTCTAGGATGTTTTGTTTATATATTTAGCTTTTTATACTCTTATCTTTGAATAATACTTATTACTTCATTATAATGTAAGAAGCATATGTTTTTATTTATCCTTCCTATTCTTTGTGCCACTGTTGTCATGTATTTTATTTTTATCTGTTATTTTCCCCAGAAAATATTGTTATATTCTTACTTAAACAGAAAATTTTAAAAGATATTTAAAAATGAGAAAAATGTCTTTTTCTTTACCCACATACTTATGATTTTTGATGTTCTTTATTCCTTAATAAATCCAAGTGACCACTTAGGTTGTCTTCCTTTTGCCTGAAGAACTTTGTTAAAACTTTTTTTTTTTTTTTTTTTTTTTTTTTTTTATAAAAGAGATGAGCTCTTGCTTTTTTGAGACCTTCCTTCCTTCCCACTGAGTATGGACAAAGTCAATAGGTTTTCTTCCCCAGACTTTAAAGATGTTGTTCTATTCATCACAAGTTTCTGATGTAACATTGGAGAGTATTCTTACCTTAGTACTTCTTTATGTAATGACTTTTTCTTTTATTGCTCTTAAGAATTTATATTGATCACTTTTTTTGGCAGTTTGATCATGATGTGCCTTTTGGGTTTTTATTGGGGAGTTTACCTTTTGCAATTTGTTGAATTTCTTGGATATATGTGGCTCTAGTTTTTGTTATTTTTTTTTTGGCCTTTATGTCTTAAAATACTTTTTCTGTTCCTAACCCTCTTTCCTATTTTTCTGGACTCTAGTTCCACAATATTAGTTTGCCATTTATTTTGTTTTTTTCCCAGTACTTTTTTCTGGGCACTTTATTTGATTTGTTTCTGTGGTAGCCACCAGGCTGAGCTAGGACATGAGTCACCTTCAGTTCTGCAAGAAGCCATTAGAGAAGAAAGCTGCAGATATAGCATCTTGCCTGGAATTAAGGCATTTAGTTACAAAATTTTAAATATAAGAGAAAATTATATTCCAAATACAAATACTATCTTTCCTCTTATATTCCTCAGCCTGGTTCCTTAAGTATTACATCATCAAGATTCTCCTATCGGTTCATATTTATTTCTCCTCATTCATTAATACTAGAATCTCTTCTTAAGTCAAGCTAATATTATCACTATTCAATAACCATACTATTCTCCTTCCTAGCTTTGTGTTTCCTGTTCTCCTATATGGAATAGGAATGTGCTTCTTCATTTTCCTTATGTCGAAATAATGAAAATATTCCAGACATGAAAGATTGGAATAAACATTTCTGTAAGCCAAATGCAACTTGATCAAATCCTTTCTTCAGATATTTTTTTCAGGAAATAAAGCATGTCTATATCTATCTTTCTGGATAGATTTATGTATAATTTTTCTTCCCTGTGCTTCCTCTCTAGAGGTAACCATTATCTGAATCTCCAGTCATATTTTATAGTATATATAATATATGTATATTATATTATATATAATATATTTTTATATTATATATTACATATATGTACATGTATATATTAGCATACATGCATATGTATATATAACACAAATTTACATATTTATATGTATATATTGTTATTATTTTATTTTATTTTAATAGTTTTTTGGGGAAAGGTAGTTTTTGATTACATGGATACATTCTTGAGTGGTGATGTCTGAGATTTTGATGAACCCGTCACCTGAGCAGTTTATGCTGTACCCAATATGTAGTCTTTTATCCTTCACTCCCTCCCAACTTTCCTCCATGTCCCCAGAGTCCATTATATTATTCTTACGCCTTTAGTTTTCCATTCCTGAATTACTTCACTTGGAATAATGACCTCCAACTCCATCCAAGTTGCTGCAAAGGCCATTATTTCATTCCATTTTATGGCTAAGTAGTATTCCATGATGTATATATGCCACATTTTCTTTAGCCTCTTGTTGATTCATGGGCATTTAGTCTTGTTCATATTTTTGCAGTTGTGACTTGTGCTGCTATAAACATGCATGTGCGTGTGTCTTTTTCACATAATGACTTCTTTTCCTTTTGGTAGATTCCTAGTAGTGGGATTGCTGGATCAAATGGTAGTTTTACTTTCAGTTCTTTAAGAAATCTCCATACTGTTTTCCATAGTCATTGTACTAGTTTACATTACCACCAGCAGAGTAAAAGAGCTCTCTTTTTGTCACATCCACACTAACATCTATTATTTTTTGATTTTTAAATTATGGCCATTCTTGCAGGAGTAAGGTGGTATCTCATTGTGGTTTTAATTTGCATTTCCCTGATAATTACTGATGTTGAGCATTTCCTTCATGTGTTTGCTGGCTGTTTGTATATCTTCCTTTGAGAGTTGTCTATTTATGTCCTTTGCCCACTCTTTGATGGGATTATTTGTTTTTTACTTGCTGAATCATTTGAGTTCCTTGTAGATTCTGGATATTAGTTTTTTGTCTGATGCATAGTATGCAAATATTTTATCCTACTCTGTGGGTTGTCTGTTTACTCTGCTGATAGTTTCTTTTGCTGTGCAGAAGCTTTTTAGTTTAATTAGATCCCATTTATTTATTTATTTTTGCATTTGCTTTTGGGTTCTTAGTCATGAATTATTTGCCTATATCAATGTCTAGAAGAGTTTTTCTGATTTTATCTTCTAGAATTTTTATGGTTTCAGGTCTTAGATTTTAATCTTTGATCTATCTCAAGTTGAGTTTTGTATAAGGTGGGAGATGAGGATCCAGTTTTACTCTTCTACATGTGGCTTGCTAGTTATCCCAGCACCATTTATTGACCAGGGTGTCCTTATATATATGTATATGTATATATTTACATATATGTTGTATTAGTCTGTTTTCATACTGCTGAGAAAGACATACCCGAGACTGGGAAGAAAAAGAGTTTTAATTGGATTTACAGTTCCACATGTTTGGGGAGGCCTCAGAAACATGAAGGAAGGCTAAAGGCACTTCTTACATGGTGGCGGCAAGAGAGAATGAGGAAGAAGCAAAAGCAGAAACCCCTGATAAACCCATCAGATCTTATGAGACTTATTCACTATCACAAGACTGATATGGGAAAGACCAGCCCCCATGATTTAATTACCTCCCCCTAGCCTAGGTCCTTCCCACAACATGTGGGAATTCTTGGAGATACAATTCAAGTTGAGATTTGGTGGGGACACAGCCAAACCAATCATATATATATATGCATATGTGTGTATTAAAGCATATGCATTCATATTCACATGTATATATTACACATATATCTGTGTTTTGCCTTTTTTTATACTTTATATAAATGATATACTATACATGTCACTCTGCACTTGCAACATTATGAGACATATTTATGCTGAAATATAAAGATGTTATGCATTGACTTTTAACTTCCACACAGTAATTTATTCATTTTATTGTATGAATATACTACAGTCTGCTTATTACTTGTTGACAGACATTTGGTGTCTTTCCAAATTTTGCTGTAACGAACACTGCTCCTACAAATATTTGTGTACTTTATGTAAACCTCATGTGCATGTATTAAAATTTCTCCAGGGTATATATCTAGAAGTAAAATTAGTATGGAAAAAGTATGCAGTATGCCTATCATTGTGGGCTATTGTTTATTTACATTATATGGCTATTGTATTAGTTAACACTTTCACCAGCAATTTATAAGGTTCTCATTTCTCCTCATTTTCCCATGTATGCATGCATACATACATACATACATACCCTTTGTGACTTATTTATCTAATAGTAGTTAATGATATGTCTGAGCCATGCTAAAGAGGTCAACTACGGTTATGTGCTATTGTACTTAATAATCATTCTCCTATTGTAATACAATTATATCATTGTTTTATTTTCCTAAAATCAACTTCTTTACAATTATTTATTCAGGATAATGTTCAAATTGAAAATTATTGAGTCTAAGTTTGTGACTATATTAAACTCTTGATAAGTCCTTCAAAATGGTTGTACTGATGTAACTATTTCAGAATCAGGTATAATATTTTAATGTTTGATACTTCAATATATACATAGTTTATTGTTTTTATTAGCACTAATTATATTACTTTCAAGGTTAAACATTATAAATATATCTGTGAATTAACAAAAATCTCTTTGCAGTAGACTAAATGTTTATGTCTTCCCAAAATTTATATGTTGAAGTCCTATCCCCCTGATGTGACTATATTTGGGGATAGGGCCTTTATAGAGTAGTTAATATTAAATGAGGTCATAAGGGTAGGGCCCTGATCCAATAGGATTATTAGGCAAGACACCAGAGAGCATACACTCTCTCTCTGCCATATGAGAACACTGCCAGAAGACAGCCATCTTCAAAGCCCTAAGAGACTTCTCACCAGAACCTGACCATACTGACACCCTGATCTTAAACTTCCAACCTCCAGAACTCTGAGAAAATAAATTTCCCTGCTTAAACCACCCAGCCTATGATAGCTTGTTATAGCAGCCTGAGCTGACTAAGACAAATTTTGTTACCAGGATGTGGAATATTGCTGTAACGAATACCTCGACATGTGGAAGTGACTTTGGAACTGAGTAATAGGTACAGACTGGAAGAGTTTTGAGGTGATGCTGGAATTATGTATGTTAAGAATAATTCTGGTGAGGTTTCAGTGGAAATAAGTAAGATGTTATTAGAAACTAGAGGAGGCCAGGCATGGTGGCTCACTCTGTAATCCTAGCACTTTGGGAGGCCCAAATGGGTGGGTCACCTGAACTCAGGAGTTCTAGATCAGCCTGGGCAACATGGTGAAACCCTTTCTTTACTAAAAATACAAAAAATTAGCTGGATGTGGTGGTGCATTCCTGTAATCCCAGCTACTTGGGAGGCCGAGGCAGGAGAATCGCTTGAACCTGGGAGGTGGAGGTTGCAGTGAGCCAACATTGTACCACTGCACCCAAGCCTGGGTGACAGAGTGAGACTCTGTTTCAAAAATAACAAGAAATGAAAAACAAAACAAAAAACTAGAGGAAAGGTGATCCTTATAAAGTGGCAAAGAACTTGCTGGAATTGTGTTCTAGTGTTTTGCAGAAGGTAGAATTTGCAAGTGATTAAATTGGATTTTCAGCTGAGGAGATTTCTTAGCAAACTGTTGGGAGAGCCTCTTGATTGCTCCTGACTACTTATAGTAAAATGTGAAAGGAGACAGTTGAATTGAAAGAATTGTTAAGCAAAAAGGAACCAGAGCTTAAAGATTTACAAAATTCTTAACCCATCCATATTGCAAAAAATGAGGAGGCTTGTTCTGAAGAGAACACTAAAGGTGTGGCTGAGCAGCCCTTTGATAAAGAGATCACCGGTGTGATTCATAAACTTAATTAGCTATCTCAGCAGAGACCAGGCATAGAGATGGAATTATGCCAGCAGAGATACTACCAGTTTGAACTAAAGGGGACAGAGAAAGTGGGACAAAAGGAAGGAAGGCTGTTAAATATCCTGCCTTTTATGTTTGAAAGGGCAGGACCAGGACCCACCAGAACCATGTGGATGGGGTGGAGAGACAAAAGAGGAGGGTCACTACCACCCTAGTGGGCCTGGAAGGTGGAGTATCGAATCAAAGAAGATTATTAAGATCTAATAGAATTTGCATTGCTAGGTTTTGGACTTGTTTGGGACATGTCACCACTTCCTTCTGATTTCTTCCTTTGGAATAGAAACTTTATCCTATGCTTGTCCACTATTGTATTTTGGAAGCATATAACTTGTCTAGTTTCACAAGTTTATAGCTGGAGAGGAATTTTGCCTCAAGATGAATTGTACCTTGGGTATGACCCATATCTGATTTAGATGCTATTTACTTGAGCCTCTAGGCTTTATAATTGATGGTAGAATGAGTGAAGACCTTTGGGACGATTAAAGTGAAATGAGTGTGTTTTGCATGCAAGAAGGACATGAATTTTAGGGGGCCAGGTATGGAATATTATGGACTTAGTGTTTGTGTTCCCCCTAGATTCTCTGATTGAAGCCCTTACACCAAATGCCACTATATTTGGAAACAGGGCCTTCATGGAAGTAATTAAGGTTAAATGAAGTCATACGAGTAGGCCCTTGCTCCAGTAGGAATAGTGTCCTTATCAGAAGAGGCACTTTCTCTCTCTATACCATGTGAAGACACAGCAGGAAGGCAGTTGTTTGCAACCCAGGAAGAGAGCCCTTGAAAGAACTTGACCATACTTGCACTCTCTCTTGGACTTTCATCCTCTAGAACTATGAGAAAATAAATTGCTGTTGTTTAAGCTATCCAGTCGATGGAATTTTCTTATGGTAGCTCAAGCTGACTAATAGAGTCTTCTTGTTCAAATGGTACTTTGCACATTCAAAACTGTTTTTTAACATCAATTGTAAAATCAGACGTGTTGAATTTTTAAAAAGTTGATTTATCTTACATAAAATTTTAACACAAAATATAAAGTGTAATTATAACATAATGCATCTGATTTTTAAAAACAAACATACATCAGAAATTACACAGCCTGAGTACAGTAAGCAGACTTCAAGCTTGAGAGGTTATTTTAGCAATACTGCCTTGCTCAAAACCATTTTGTATTAACCTTAATTGAATTCTTTTTAGTATCATCAATGATGATGTTTACATCTTTGCAGTGTGAATTTAAATTTTTGGAAATTCAAAAAGTAATTTTTGTTAAATTTGGTGAAAAGTTTAGTATTAAGTATCAAAAATAGTTTCATCAAGAATATATTATGAAGCTACGTATTTTCACTAGGACCTAATTCCTAGATAAATATTGCCCATTACATGTTTCAAAGATTCTTCTAAATGCTTCAGGAATTGTACATAAGAATCCTTACTGACTGTTTTGTTTTGTGGTATGAATTTTATAAGAATGTCATTTATGTCAAAGAAATAAAATTGTCTTCACTGGTGAGTTTGACATGGACTTCCTAGACTATAGGGTTATTGGTATTAAATCTTCTCTTTTTCTGTTCACATGAAATTCATGGCATATCTTCAGAGTAATTTTAAAAAATTTTCTGGCCAGTCAAGTATCCTATACTGTTTCAGAGTGTGGGAACTGGAGTCAGATTGCCTCAGTTCAAGTCCAGGCTTTCCTGTTTAACCAGCTTTGAGGTCTTAGGCAAGTTAACCTGTTTTCAGGTTTCTTATCTGTAAAATGGGGTTAATAATAGGATTGTTGTGAGATTATACCTGTAAACACTTAAAAATGAGATAATACCTAAAAATGGTAAAATTTATATGTGTTTATATGGTGCCTGACTTATAGAAAGCAATAAATATTAGTTATTATTACCATCTACCATCACTCTCTGCTCATATCCAATCACTTGCCACCTTTGTCGAGCACAGTGCCTTGCTCTTATACTTGTTGATAAACCAGTGAAAGAATGAAAACCTTTGTCAACATTTCTTTTAGAATAAGTCTAATTCTTTGACTAAATTTAACTCTTTGGTCACCTTTCTTTCAATTATTTATTTGAATGCACTAAGTATCATACCTTCAACATTTTCTGTCTTGCAGTAAGGGGTTTCTAAGCCTGACAGCATCAGAATCACATAGGTCCCGCCTCTGCTCATGTTTACATTCAGCAGACCTGGGGCAGGACCAGGTGGCTAGCTTATTGAAAATGCGCTAGAGTTGATTCTGATACTCAAGCTAGGTTGAAGTATTATGAGAATGTGTCTTATTTTCTTGATGAAATTTTTGAGATCAATTTTAAAAAATCTTCTTTTTGACATAACGTTATCCCCTCCAGCTTCTTTTTACAGGTCATGTACTGTTTTGCAGATACATTTGTTAAAAATCTAAATTTATTCTAAAATTTTTACCCTAAACTTTTTTTTTTTTTTTTTTTTTTTTTTTTTTTTTTTTTTACTGTAAATTGTTTTGTGCTTTAAATTGTTTGCTTTGTAATGTGGTCTGTGTATGTGTGTGTATGTATGTGAGAGTGTGTGTGTTTCTTTAGCACCAGCTCAGGCATGGGCTGGCCAGCCTTTAGAGCTCCGTTCTTCCAGGTCAAAGCTTGTTTAAACTTGTCCTTGCTATGATCAGTCCTTCACTGCTTCTTCAAGCCATGCATGAGAATCAGCCTCATTACTTTAAAGCAGCACCTTATATGCTCAGAATGTTCTGCCATCCAATTTCAACAAAATTCTATATCTACCCACCAAATTTTACTAAAAAGTAGGACCTTGCCATAATATTGGGATGTTTTCCAGTTTTGGTACACAACTAATATACTAGTTAATGGGAGTCAGGGAGGGAGAATGAAGGTAGAAAGCTTCAAAGTTAAAAGTTAGAATATAGGTTTGAAATATTAATGTTACTTAGAGTTAGACACTGAGTTTTTAATCCTCTCCAACTTATCATCTGTTTGACATTTAGCTGTTACATTTTATTATGACCCTTTTTTTCTTTTATAAAAGTATATTTATGCTGATGTCATAAAAGATAAAATTTAGTTCTGGAAGCTCTCTGCAAATGTCATTGGACACTGAGCAATAAATGTAACACAAATAACCTGATGTCAGGGAAAATAAAAAGCAAGGCAGCATTCTAATGATAATAGCTTTAAAAAGGTGATGTCTGTTTAAAGAAAACAGAACCTTTTATTACATTTAAGTAGTGACTTGAAATTGGAAACATATAAAGTAAGATTTCAAAATGAAGTGATTGCTTTAATTTTTCCCTGTAAACATTTATTCTTGCTGTATCAAGAGAAAAGCTTTTAAGAAGAATAGTGATGATAATATCTTATATTTTATACCAATGTGTATTATCAATTGCATTAGTCTTCTAGTGTTTTGGCTTTTGTGAGAACTTCAGTACGCATTAGAAATATTTTCTCTTCTTTCTTTTTCAATATTCTCATTAATTTAAAAAATCTGTAATTATATTTTCTGCTTTGGGAATCTTTATATTATGACTATTTTTTCTTAAATAAAACAAATGACAAAAGATAAAAAGTAAAAGATAAAAATTCAGGAAGAAAGGTTTTCTCCACTTAGTGGGGGTACATATTTTAGAGAGGAGATATTTCTGCATTTTGTAATGCTGATATTTCTTTGAAATATATAGCATAGATTTTCAAACAATAGCCAATAGCCAAAATAGATTGGACACACTATCTTTGTTGGGAGACATGGGCAGAGATATAGAGTACACATTATGAAAAAATCTATTTTTTCAGTTGAATTCCACTTGCATATTACTTCTCTGACAATTCTATAAAAATGAAGAGGTATTACTTTAGTCACTTTTGTTACAGTTAGAAAGAAAATCTTATTAGCATGCATATGGGATTAAATGTTGTATCATTTATAACAATATGTGTTTTATTACTTCTTATTTTAAAAATATCCTGTCTTTCAGTAATTAATTCCCCTTTGAGTTGAGTATATCCTTGCCTGAAACAGAATAGTTTCAGTGTATAAACAATGGGATGGCACCTATAGAAGTACATTGTTTTTCTATAGAAGATATAGTTTCCAGTAATAACATTTGGATCTTTTCTTACAGAGGTGCTTCTAGTTTTCTATTTTATGTCTAATTTATAGATGAATCATATGGACTGGTTTGTGCTCTTCCTTTGTATCCATATATACTTGACCCATTTGTGATTTAACTTACTAGGACAGGTTTTCAAAATCGACCTGAGTTGTTTATAGCCCTCCAGATCAGAGAATCTAAAAACTTAGTTTCTTAAAAAATTGACTTAAAATCATTTTGAAGTCCATATAGTTCAGATTATACATAAAAATTTGTATATACTTATAAATAGACCTACCTGTTTTCAAATATGCAAATCAGCAAAGACCAAAAGTAAAGACATTGCACTGCTTCTCCCCGTAATTTATCTTTGTGAAATGACAGCTTGCATTTGACACTTCTGTGAAATGTTAAAAGTTGAGTGTGCCTCTCACTTCCCTTTTCTATCATCTGCCTCTGCCTGTTGTAGGCTCAATGTAGAGGAGGGAGAGTGATTTACCCCAGCAGGGAGGATCCTTCTTTATTGTCCTTTTCACCCCATTTGTAACGTTGTTTCTAAGAGAAATGCAATCTATGTTAATTAAGAAACATATTTATTGAAGTAAAATTCACATGTAGCGTTAATTTTTAAAATAAAGATTTAGAAGCCAAACATTGAGGGATGAGCGGAACTGATTTATGCTTTCTAGACTACTCTGGCTGTTTTGAGAGTAAAAGCAGGAAACCCAATCAGCACAGAATCTAGGCTTCAGCATCAGATTCTGAGATGGGAAAATGAGGGAGATCTTTTAAAATTAAAAGCCACAGACCAATCTCTGTCTTGCACTGGGAAAGTTAAGTCCCTGAGTAGCTAGTACTGTCTGGGCTTATCTATGAGGTAAGCATTGGGATGGCTGGAGGTGTTTCTGTGCGTGAACTATGAAGCACCTGCCTTGAGATTATGACATCCAGATGCCTTAGCTGATCTGGGACGAAAATCTCTAGTTTGATTTTACGACATCTGCTTGCCATTTCAGTAGAATTGAGGCCTGCAGTGGGCTAAATGGCCGGGTAAGGCTTCTTAAGTAGTTTGGACTCTACAGTGTAGATCTTCCCCTTTTGCAAATGTTTGCCACTTCAGCTGAACAAGTCAAAGTTCTCCTCAAGAGTGCAGAGTAGTATTTCAGCACCTTCATGGATTCTGAAAGGTGAATTCAAATGCTATAGGCTTTTATAGCATAAATTTACCTCAAAGTTTTTGTATGTATGTATTATAAATTCCAATTCATAAGCATTAGGAAATTTCTGTGAATATCTAATCCTCTGTCTACCCATGTCTATCATACCATTTTCTATGATCTCTTGCCACTAGGGGAAAGTAATGTTAATATTCATATTAATAGTTGCAACCCCTTTCTGCCCAGATTAGCAGGAATTCCAGTGTTTCTCTGAGATTCTCCCTTTTGAAGTTTCTTGGTGTCCTTTCCTATTAACACACCTCAGTGGGGACCATCTCATTGCATTAGTGAAACTGTACTAACAGCTCTAATTGCTCTAAAGGGAAGAGGGCAGGTACTCCATCACATTCTGCCCTAAATGCTCCTTGGTTCTGCATGGCAGAGGTATGAGATGGGCAGCCATAAATAAGAATCTGTGACACTCTTTCCCCAGAGCATTAACTGCCTTTTTCTTTTATGTTTATGAAATTAACAGGGGCCACTCAAGAGCTTCTTTTTAGAAGAAAAAAGGCCCTATTTAAAAGGATTCCTGCTGCTGCTGCTGCCTCCTTTTTTTTTTTTTTTTTTTTTTTGAGGTGGGGTCTTGCTCTGTCACCAGGCTGGAGTGCAGTGGCACAATCTTGGCTCACTGCAACCTCTGCCGCCCGGGTTCAAACGATTTTCCTGCCTCAGGCTCCTGAATAGCTAGGACTACAGGCACACACCACCACACCTGGATAATTTTTTTGTATTTTAGTAGAGATGGGTTTTCACCATGTTGGCCAGGATGGTCTCAATCTCCTACCCTTATGATCCACCCACCTTGGCCTCCCAAGGTGCTAGGATTACAGGCATGAGCCACCGCACCAGGCCTGCTGCCTCCATTTTTAGGCGGAGAAGTAGCTGACAAGTTTTAAGTGGTGGCTAACAAAATATTTAAAATTTTGGTTAACTGGAGATTTTGTAAATAGATATACATATGACATACACATGTATATTGTGCATGTGTCTCTTATCTACCTCTTATTATAATACTAGTTTTCAACAGAAATTTCTTATTTTTAAAATGTATTTATTTATGAATTATTTATTTTATTTTATTTTTAGAGAACTGGGTATGTTGCCCAGGTAAGCCTCAAACTCCTGTGCTCAAGGGATCCTCCTGCCTCAGCCTTCCAAGT
The DNA here is from genome assembly GCF_037993035.2 of Macaca fascicularis. Classification (NCBI taxonomy): domain Eukaryota; kingdom Metazoa; phylum Chordata; class Mammalia; order Primates; family Cercopithecidae; genus Macaca; species Macaca fascicularis. Next base: position 34,343,049 of record NC_088388.1, read on the forward strand.
TGCTGAGACTACAGGTGTGAGCCACTGCACTTCTAAGAAATTTCTGTTTTAGTTGTTCACACATGTTTGAATTTGCTTTAGATAAGTTTAATTTTTAAAATGTGGGACTTCTCACCCAGTTTAGACATAGGTTTGATGAAATAACTCACTTGTATTTATATATATACATCAGTTTAACATGTAACTCTAAAAATGTCCTGCTTAGATTTATGACATGGATATTTAAAAATATTAAATATATAAAAATATTAAGTTTCACCTTTATATTTAATTATGGAAATGTTTATAGTAATTTATTTCTTACGTTAGTTAAATTATTGAAGGTAAGAAGCATAAATTACCCTAAATTAGCATATATTTGAAATTTATCTGTATTATAGAACAAATAATCTCTTTCCCTTCACAAAGAAATTTGTATTAGTGAATTAAAATGATAAAAACACATTTCTGTTATCTTATTTGTAACCTGTAATTTCTAAAGACCAATTTAAGGTATATTGTCTCTACAAATGACATTAAATTAGACCTCAGTAGTCTGTTTCCTGTCACTTCCTATTATTTTGTACTTGTTCGTCAATCCTTGGGGGAAATCAGAGCCTGTTTGGCTCTTTCTAATCTGCATAATGCTCAGTGAGGGCGTGGTCAGAAGGCGCCTCCCCTCCCCACCACACTGAAGATTTTACCTATCTCAGGCCCACTGATAATTCTTCCAGATCCTGCTGCTGTGCAGCAGAGTGAATTTGACTCTTAAAAAAAACATTAAAATCAAATTCTACTATTATTTTAAATGTTTAAATCTACTTTTACATTATACATTTTGAAATGTAGTTTTTAAAAAGTTGTTCATAATTTTATACCTTATCAACTATAGTTTCATATAGGTTAAGTATTAACCCTTGTTCCAAGATTTTCACCTCGGTAAAGAAAGACTGTATTTTGTAATAGTCTGAGGGATTATATATGTACACATTCCTAATTATGGTGACATATTGTTTGCAACAGTACAACAGAAAGAATCAAGGCCCCATGTGGTTACCTGGTCACCTTATTTTAAAGAAAAAACTTTTTTACAATGAATTAATATTTTTATCTATCTTTTTAAAATTGTTCTATAAGTGAAATAATGATCTTTTGTAAAATTACAGAAATTTATAAATTATAAAATGAAAGTCTCCCCCACCAAAACTATTCCCCAGAGATAATTGCTGTTAATAACATTTTCTAGGCATATTCATATATATATGTGTGTAGATGCATGTGCATATGTACATACTCAACAATATAAATAAATACTTCTTTTTCTCTAATATGACTGACACATACTCCCTTTTAAAAACAAGTAATAGTCTGTAATATTAGTAATATTCTTGTTTTATTATTTACTATGTCATGGACCTCTTTACATGTCAGTATGTAGAAGGTGACTGCTTTTTTTTTTTTTTTTTTTTTTTTGAGACAAGAGTCTCGCTCTGTCACCCAAGCTGGAGTGCAGTGGCTTGATCTTGGCTCACTGCAACCTCCACCTCCCAGGTTCAAGTGATTCTCCTGCCTCAGTCTCCTGAATAGCTGGGATTACAGGTGCCCACCACCACACCCAGTTAATTTTTGTATTTTTAGTAAAGATGGAGTTTCACCATGTTGGTCAGGCTGGTCTCAAACTCCTGACCTTGTGACCCTGACCTTGTGATTCACCCACCTTGGCCTCCCAAAGTGCTGGGATTACAGACATGAGCCACCGCACCCTGCTGAAGGTGACCACTTTTAATGCCTGTGTTAGGCTTTGGGGATTTAATACTCCTACTTTAGATGTTAAACAAATCGATAAATAGACTCAGGAGCCAGGCAGGAATTAAAATCCAGTCTCTACTTTACTAACCATAAGGCTAAATTTGAAAAGATCATTTTGACATGCGGCTGAAATAGCCCCTGAATAGAAAATATCCAACCAGTCTGGGGTGAAGTGACTGAAGAGCCACATGCCTTTCTTGGAGGACAGCAAACCACTGCCCTGGTAGAGAAGGAGTAGCAAGCCAACCAGAGAGAAAGAAAGAGAGAAACAGAGAAAGCAAGAAAGAGAGAGAGAGAGACAGAGAGAGAGAGAGAGAGACTGGGCTTTATATAGATGATGACCTTACACAGTTGCACCAATGCACATGTCCATGTCTGGATCATCTAATATGGAAGAGCAAGTGAGGGGCAGAGAGAACGAGGAAAGCTTCTTCCTGGGAGGGCAGAGGCATCCAGAAGAATTTCTTCTTTACACAGTACACAGGTTTACCACATCTTACCTAACAGTTATACATGGCTACTGATGGACATTTAGGTTTCTTCCAATTTCTATTACAACGAGCATTGCTGCATTGCAGTTAACGTCCTTGTACACAGAGTTTTGCATAATTTTGCTAGTAATACTGAATATGAACTCCTAAAACTATAATTACTGAAAAAATACAGATTTAATTTTCCCCCAGATATTTCCTAATAGCTAAAAGGAAGTTTGAGCCTATTTACATTGTATCCAAAGATAAATTAATATACCATTTTCTTGCATCTTCACTTTTATTAGCCCATGTCAGCCTGGTAGATTTTTAAAAATCTCATTTGAAAAATCTGTTAATTCATTATTAGTGAAGTTAAATATATTGCTATAGGTTTATTGTTCACTTGTACTTTTTAAATAATTCACCCATTCATATCTTTGCCTAGTTAGCTATGTTCATCTTTATTGAATTGTAAGCATTCCTTATGGGGTGTGTTTAAATTACCTGTTATATAAAAATGTAATACATTTCTCCTTAAATTTGTCCTTTGTCTTTTACAGCTTTTAGTGTGTTTTGGTATATAGCAGTTAAATTTCTATTTAATTACCTCTGTCACTTAAAAAAAATAGTTTCTTGATTTTTTTTTTAATCAGGAAAAACAACATTTTCACATTGTAAGAGTATATTTTTTCCTCTAGTATATTTATTTTTTACAGTAAAATTTTTCATTCATATAGAATTTATGTTTCTAATTGTGTTGGGAGTTTAAAAGTTTATATTACTACTATAAAATTTAATTCATTTATTTACATTGTAAAACTTTAAAAGGTATTGCTTAACTATGCTTGGCTTTTTTTTTTTTTTTTTTTTTTTTTTTTTTGAGACGGAGTCTCGCTCTGTCACCCAGGCTGGAGAGCAGTTGTGCTATCTCAGCTCACTGCAAGGTCTGCCTCCCAGGTTCACACCATTCTCCTGCCTCAGCCTCCCAAGTAGCTGGGACCACAGGAGTGTGCCACCATGCTAGGCTAATTTTTTTGTATTTTTAGTAGAGATGCGGTTTCACCGTGTTAGCCAGAATGGTCTCGATGTTCTGACCTCGTGATCTGCCCGCCTTGGCCTCCCAAAGTGCTGGGATTACAGGTGTGAGCCACTGCACCCAGATGCTTAGCTTTTTTTTAATGCTCAATAACTTAACCTGGAGGTTTAGATATTCTATGACACCTTATATGGAACGTAAACTATAACTGCTTATAAACTCTACATTATGTATTCCTGTAGCAGAAAATACCAAAAGGAAAACTGCACCATTGGCAGCTTGTATACAGGAGGCCTTAAAAATACTGAAAACGATTATTCCATTTAGATTTTTTCTGATTACAGAACAAAGTATCTAGGCATGTCTGTAAGTAATTAACTCATGTAATCTCGATTCAGGAAGCATGTTTAATTCATCTCATGTTGAAATTAACTCTCAAATCCCTAGGCCTCACAACTTAAAACAGTGCAGGTGGGATGGGGCGATAAGGCAAATAATTAAAAACCAATGCAGGTAGTAGGCATGTGGACAGTAGTCACTCATTTTGCGGATGCAATTGTGCAATTGTATATATAAATACTTGTTTCTGGTAAATACATATGGTCTTAAATAAATAGAAAATTGAATGTATCCTAGTGTAGCCAGTTGAGACATCATATATGCTTTATCATCATAATAATTTTTACATATTGGTAGATTTTATGGTTAGTGTAGTTTGAATAATATAGTGTGAGAAATGCAGTCTAGCTCTGATCCCCAAGCTCAGTCTGATTGCTAAAGATGGAGTCTTGAATATGCTCGTGGAGTCATGGTGGATGATCATCTATAGATGAGAGCAGTCCCTTTGTCTCAAGTATAAAAGTCATAAATGTTTTCTGAAGTAGTCCACAGATCAACCAGGTAAGTTTGGCCTCTTACAAAATAGGCTTCTTCAGAATTTATGAAACTTGCTTGCCTAGATAGAAAAAGAATAGATACCGGGGTAATGGAGATACTTACCCATTCATGGATTCAAGGAGGCAATAGAATCCAGAGGTGCCTCTTATTACCATGTGAACGTGAGTAAGATATCCTCTTTGTGCTTCAAGGTTTTATTTATTGAATGAAGATATCTTAGGGTTAGTATTAATGAATTAATATATGAAAAGGTCTGGAAACAGTGTTTGGCTCATTCTCTTTTGTTTCCTTTTTCTTTTTTTTTTTTTGAGATGGAGTCTCACTCTGTTGCCCAGGATGGAGTGCAGTGGCACAATCTTGGCTCATTGCAACCTTTGCCTTCCGGGTTCAAGCAATTCTCCTGCCTCGGCCTCCTGAGTAGCTGGAATTACAGGTGCATGCCACCATGCCTGACTAATTTTTGAATTTTTAGTACAGACGGGGTTTCACTACATTGGCCAGGCTGGTCTTGAACTCCTGACCTCATGATCCACCTACCTCAGCCTCCCAAAGTTCTGGGATTACAGGCATGAGCCACCACGCCTGACCCGTCCATTCTTACCTCCATAGTAAGAGCTCAGTAAATGCTAGCTATAAATGCTATTAGTCATTCAATCAACAAACATTCCTTTAGTACCTACTTTGGGACTCACACAGGAGTGTAGTACCTCACTGGAACTGGGAACAATTGATAGTCAGTGACACAAAATTCAGCCATGCAAAAGGTTTTGCTATGGAAGAACTACCCTCTCTCTGCTTGGGAGGGCACTGGCTTTCTTCATTCAAGAAAAGCAGAGAAAACCAGAAAGCTCTGGCAGCCTGAGAAACCAGCACACCAAATTCTTTCATATACTTGAAGGGTGATTGACTTCTGGTAAGAAATATATGGGCATGGATGTGGGAAAAACCAAGATTTATCCGATACCTCCCATGTAGCAGACACTGGTAGACATTTATGTTTGCTCATTCAATTAATAATGAAAGTGAAAGGAGGAAGAAATGACTCTACTTATTGCAAGGCCAACCCCATTCATTTGTTTTCTCTGATCCCACATCATCTCATTGTGTCTGGTGGACTGACCGTCCCTCTTTCTTTTACTTTCCTTTTTTGTTTGTTTTTTTTTTGTTTGTTTTTTTGAGACGGAGTGTCGCTGTGTCTCCCAGACTGGAGTGCAGTGGCGCGATCTCGGCTCACTGCAAGCTTCGCCTCCCAGGTTCACGCCATTCCCCTGCCTCAGCCTCCCCAGTAGCTGGGATTACAGGCGCCCGCCACCACGCCCAGCTAATTTTTTGTATTTTTAGTAGAGACAGGGTTTCACCGTGTTAGCCAGGATGGTCTTGATCTCCTGACCTTGTGATCCACCCACCTCGGCCTCCCAAAGTGCTGGGATTACAGGCGTGAGCCACCACACCCGGCCTTTACTTTCTTTTATCTCTCTCTATGCATTGGCCTCTCTCCCGTTCATGCTTATTCCTTTATCCTTGCTTGAAGAGGTCTTTCCACAATTCTTCTACTCTCTTGACATACCTTTCCAGCATTCCTCTCTGTTGCTAAACTACTCAGAAGAGGAGTTTTTATTCTCTGCCTTAAATTTCTTGCTACTCAGTCATGGCCCAACCCCTTAAATGACTTCTACCTCAATCAGACTCTGCAGACTCCTGTCTCAGTGAGCTCTGGCTGAAATCTGCAATGCAGTAACTGCCCCTCTGAGATATGTCAACCATACATTTTAGATGTTTCAGGACTTTTTATTTCATTTGAATTTATTCTTTAATTTAAAAAATACAGTTAATTAACTAAAGGTGGAAAAGGGTAATAATGATCCCTAGTTACTCAGATCACTGACTTTCTATCATCTTCAAACACTCTGTAATATTTGACACTATGTAATTGATTTGGGAAGCCATCTTCTCCCTGGCTTTTGTGAACTCTTCTGGTTTTACTTCCCCTCTCAGACTATTCATTGTGTTCTCCTTTTTTAAAGTCACTACCACTGCCTGCCTTTGCCAGGTATGTTTCCTTAGAGGGAACATACTTAACTTATTTAAGTTCAGGACATTCTAACTTCTTTTCCTACTGTTTCTTTCTGGGTAGCTTCAGTGGTGTCTATACCTACCTCTGTGTCAGTGACTGCAAATTTTGTATTTCTACAATTAGTGCCTGTTTACGGTCAGACTGAATTTCCAAGTATCCATTAAACATCATGTTCTCCTGACCCCTCAAATTCCACATTCAATGGCATATATTTGAGTATCTACTATCTGCCAAGCACTCTAGGAATTGAGAAATGTACACACATACAAGGCTGAGTTCTTGCCTTAAAGAGCTTGCCGAGGGGTAGGGCAGAAAATAAAACACACAAAAGATAATTTTAGGTGCTGTTGGATGCTATCAAGACATGAAATAGGACTTTTTTTTTGGAGAATGGCTAGTGGTTTGGTTTTTGTTGATAAGGCAGTCTCTGAGGAGGTGATAGCTGAATGATAAGAAAGATCCAGACATGTGAACTTATTGAGGGAAGAGCTTTCTAAGAAGCAAAAGCAATTGCAAAGGCCCTGGTGTGGGAGAGAGTGGTGCATTTGAGGAGCAGAGGGATAAGGTTCTTGGGCTGGAGTATGATGACTGGGGGTGGGTGAGGTGGGGATCATGCAGATCATTGAGAGCTTTGTGGAGTATGGTAAGGAGTTTCTTTTTGAAACTCTTGGAAAGTACTGGGAAGTTTTAAGCATGGAGGTGACATGATCTAATATGTGCTTCAGAAAGATAATGCTGACTCCTATGTGGAGGAGGCATTGTAGGGTAAGAGTGGAGGCAGACAAACCTCCAAAGGGTGGAGGCCATTGAATTTTATTCAGTAGAAGTTGATTTGCATGAACTCTATAGTGAAAATTATGGGGAGTTATATGACTCAGGATATATTTTGGAAATAGTCCTGAAAGAATCTACCATTGGATTGGATATTGTGTGTGAGGGAAAGGCAAGAATGCAAGATGTGTCCTACTTCTTTAGCCTGAGCCCGAAACATTGGCTCCATTTACTGAATGAAGAAGACTGGGGTGATGGGGAGGTTGTTTGCCATTAGGTAGTCAAACCAAGATGCTGAGTAGGTAATTGAACAGACAGAAAAGTGATCTGTGTAAGAGACAAGAGTTTAATAAATAACTATTAATATATAGATAGTAAGTAAAACCATGGAAATGACTGAGATCACCAAGGGTGAGAGGATAGATAAAGAAAATAAAGATAACAGAACTTGGGACTCTGCAATGTCGAGTGGATGAGTAAAGGAAGGATCAACTAAGGAAGCTGAGAAGGAATAGGTGGTTGTTAAGACATAAAACTCAGAGAAGAAAATATTTAAGGAGGGAGTGATGAAGCATGTCAGATACTGCTGATGATTAAAGTGGGAAGACAATGAAAAATTACCATTGGCCTTGACTAGACATTGGTTTTTAGTGACCTTACCAAGAACCCTTTGGGTGCTGTAGTGAGGATGAAAATCTGATTTGAGTAAGTTGAGGGAAGTGGGAAAAAGTAGAAACTAGGTATAGATAACTTTTTCAGTGTTGAGGTAAGCAGAGTAGAGAAATAGAAGGGGCTAAGTGGTCAGGGGAGGGTTTCTTAAAGTGAGTTTTACATGTTTGCATGCTAAATAGAAATAATCAGATAAAGGAGGACAAACTGATGTTGCAAAAGATCCGTCATATAATTTCAGGAGAATAGACAGTTCATCCGATGTAACAGGGAAAAGGATGGAGTTTGTGAGCACACATGCAGGTGTGCTAGTAAAATGGGTGGAGTAAAGATTATATAGTTCTCATTTGGTTACCTGTTTTAGCTAGGAACAGTATAACTCAATCAACACTTAGTTGTGGCACAAATACCAGTTGGGAAGAAAGAATTCATCAAAGAAGACACACATGGACACACTTCTGCTTAACCTGGTTTTTTGTCTCCTATATTTTATAATCAGAATTTACCTTTATAATATTTAGTATAATATTTATAATATCACCTTAATAATATTTAGTTTTAGTAATAACAAACATTTAATGTTGCTTATTGTATACTAGCCACAGGCCTAAGCACTTTTACATATGTTGTCTCATTTAATCTTTAAAACAACCCAATTTACAGGTTCAATTATTATCTCATTGTGCAAATGAGGAAATAGGTACATAAGGATTAAGTAATTTCGAAGGTATGTCATGCTATACTGGCTTTCATCAAAGTAGATATAAAAATATATAGTACTAAATCTTTGTAATGTAGGATTTTGTTATTTGCAATGTTTTAGTAATAGTAGACAAAACTCTGCCTCCCATCTCTGTTTCTATTTCAAAGTTGAGTGTCAACAATATTAAAAATATATGCAACTATAATGTTTTATGAAAATATCTGTGATTTCTCATATTGAAAGTCCCAATTATTTCAAAACTGATTGTAATGTTATGTCTATATTTATAATGGAAGGGAATGTTAAATTTTAATAAGAAGTTAGAATAAATAGAGAATTCATCTTTTCTCCATTGAAGGTCATGCGTCTGTGAAAAGAATTTCACAGAAATTCTTTTCACAGACGCCTTAGAAATCCATGGACCTGGGCCAGGTGCAGTGGCTCACACTTGTAATCCCAGCACTTTGGGAGGGGCTGAGGGGGGGGTGGATCACAAGGTCAGGAGTTCAAGAGCAGCCTGGTCAACATAGTGAAACCCCATCTCTACTAAAAATACAAAAAATTAGCAGGGCATGGTGGTGCATGCCTGTAATCCCAGCTACTCTGGAGACTGAGGCAGGAGAATTGCTTGAACCTGAGAGGCTGAGGTTGCAATGAGCGGAGTTTGCACTACTGCACTCCAGCCTGGGCAACAGTGCGAGACTCCATCTCAAAAAACAAACAAACAAAAAAACAGAAATCCATGGACCTTAGATTCAGATCTCAGTATCTTAAGACTTGGATAGATTCAGGGTAAACATTTTTGGCAAGAATAATTCCCAGCTGATGCTTTGTATTTTGCTTTGCCTGACATCACCAGGGACTTACTGTCTCCTCATCCCAGCAATGGGCTTTGAGGTAAGGGTGTAAAGTTATACTTTTCCCTTTTTAACCACAAGTAATCTATGAGCACCATGCAAATATTCATTTTCATATCAACTTTTCTGTAGAGGACTACGTGCTCGCAAACGAGACGTTCCCGATAAGTCCTGCTCTTGCAAACGAAGCAGGGTGTTCCTTCCCTGCAAATAGGGAGGACAAAGGAACCAGCTGCAAACGGCAGACCCTGGGGGCTGATTTATGTGTAAACATCTTGAAAATCCAGAAAGTCAGGGAATGGTCAGAAAAACAACAATGTGTCTTGTGACTTGGCAACATTCCACAAAAGACTGTATAAAATAAAGCAGAACATGTCCTTCAGGGCGGCCGCCATGTTTGTCTCCTCCTGTGTTGTCTGGTGTGTTCATTCCTTTGTTTAGGAAACATGCGGACCCCAACACTTTTCACCTACTGATTTTAATATCTATCGATGATTCTTTATCCATTTGCCTTGAAGATAGAGGTAAGTATTTATTTTTAAATTCTGTTAAAGTCATCTAAAATTCATCTATCCCGGAAATGTTCATGGTCATTGGAGATAGTGATAGGTGGGTAAGGTTCAGCTTTTCTTTTTTAATTTTTAATTTTTATGTGTACATAGTAGGTATAGATATTTATGAGGTAAAGGTCAGCTTTTGAGAGAGAAGTAGGGTTGCCAGATAAATTATAGGGCAGCCATGTAATTTGAAATTCAGATAAACAGCAAATAATTTTTAGCATAAGTATGCCTCCAGTATTTCATGGGACATACTTATATTGAAAATTATTCATTGTTTATTTAAAATTCAAATAAAATGGGCATCTTAACTTTTTATTTGCAAATCTGACAACTCTAGGTTGCTAAGGCTAGGACGGCTAAGGTGAATGGTAGTGATTGGAAATATGTATATATAACTTTACCAGGATAAACTATTAATAGATTTTAAAATACCATTGGAGCTCATGTGATGGAATTAATATTGGCACTTACACAAGTAACCTGCAAGATCTATTTCTACTTTTATTGGTCAAAAGAATAAGAATTGTAGTTAAAAGAAGCAAAGTACCTTTCCTTTATTGTGATCCAATAACATTAACTGTGGAAATATCACCCCAGCAGTACTATTAATTATTACCCTAGATAGCCAAACCTAACTTCTTAAATATGTTTACAGTAGGCTTATTTAGTAGGCAACATTTTGTCATATTTTAGGTCAAGGGTCTGTAATTCTTTTCTGGAAAGGCTTGGAGAGTAATATTTTAGGCTTTGTGTACCATACAGTCTCTGTTTCAATCTCTGCTGTTGTACCATACAAGGACCTATAGACAATATGTAAATGAAACTTTATTTATACAAACAGGCAACAGGCTAGATTTAGCCTGTAGGTTGTAATTTGTTCAGGCCTCTTCTAGAAAAGCAAACTATATATGATTCTCTCATATATTGTGACCCAGAATTCCTCCAGCACGAAGGTTTCACAGTGTGACTAAGAGGTCTGCTGAATTAAGAGAAAACTCTTATAGATAAGAAGGTGCCTATAGTGATATTCCATTGGCTCAGAATCCAAAGCCTGCTGAGAGTGTTGTCAATGCCAACTCTACTTTATATAGAGTGGAAATGGCATGACTGAATTTGAAGGGTCTGCAACAAAGTAGCGAAATGTTAGGTTCTCCTGCCTTTTTATTAAGTCATTTGCCATTTGAGTTTTTTGTTCGTTTGTTTTGTTTTGTTTTGTTTTTCAAATGGAGTCTTGCTGTGTTGCCCAGGCTAGAGTGCAGTGGCACAATCTTGGCTCACTGCAACCTCCGCCTCCCGAGTTCAAGTGATTCTCCTGCCTCAGTTTCCCGAGTAGCTGGGATTACAGGCACCTGCCACCATGCCCAGCTAATTTTTGTGTTTTTGTAGAGACAGGGTTTCACCATGTTGGCCATGCTGGTCTCAAACTCCTGACCTCAAGTAATCCATGGGCCTCAGCCTCCCAAAGTGCTGGGATTACAGGCATGAGACACTGTGCCCAGCCACCATTTGTTTTGTTTTGATGAAAGTTTTCAATCTATTCCAATCCCATTTAACATGGGATATTGTGATACTGGAACTCCCTAAGTAAGAATATGAAATGTATATCCCTTTATTTATTTTCAGGCTATCTTTTTTTATCCTTAAATAATATTTTGTCACTTTATATACAAAGGGCTTGCATATCTTATGTTATTGTTATCCTTGGCACCTCATATTTGGGGTCTTGTACTTTTTCTACTCTCTTGAATTGAATACTTAAATTAATTATTTTAGCTCATTCTTAATGTTAATAAGCATATCTAAAGCTATATACTTCCTTCTGAGTAAAACTTTATTCATCAACCAAATTTGGCATGTACTGCCAACGGTATGCTGTGGTTGGTTCACCGTACTTATAGAGCCAATTATGTGCATCTCTTCCCAACACCGCATTCAAGTCATATAACTTGAAATTGGACATGGTAGGAGCAATTGCACCACAGAAATTGGCAAACACTAAAAATTGAATTAAAAAATTATGAGTACATTTCCAGTTGCTTATTAATGTTATATGAGAAGGCCGCACTTTTGGAATATTACTATTGGTCCTTGTAGATGCTCTTGTTTGCAGAATATTATTTGTACACAAGGAGAGTTTCACAAGCTTTCTGACTTACATTTTATTTTTTACTTTTTGTTTTGCCGCATTGGGCCAATATTCCAGTGTAATGTTGAATAGAAGCAGTGATAGTGATATCTTGTCTTTAATAGAATAAGTGCTTCTAAAATTTTATATTCAAAATCATATTTTTCTTACCATTGAAAAATATGTATATAAATGATCTATTCCTTATAGGTTTATAAAAACTATCCTATAAAATGATTGCGACAGGTATCTTTTGTGGAAGGAGACATCAACTCTCCCACACTTCTGAATTATACATGTGAGAACACCAAACATGTTCCCACAGCATCTTACACCTCAGCATCAACAGGGGAGCCCCTGGGTAGGAGTGAGAAGCCTAGGCTAGGCCTCAAGATTATACCATATCAGGTCATGACAATGGATGACATAAGGAATCTAGAGCAGCCATTATATAGGTGTCTCAGTCTGTAACCAGTGGCTGCAAACTATCCCTATGACCTCAGAAACACGGCAAGCCTCTGCTCCAGCTACTCTGGTCAACATGCAAGTGCTCACTTCTGGGGGTGAGTGGGATACTATATTTTTCTTTTCTCACTATTTGTAATTGATTATTTTTAGTATCCACTTGCTCCAGGTTCATTTTTGCCTTTTTATTGTTTTTGTTCTTTATGAATAATTGATTTGTTCTTTTATCTCTTATAGCATACTAGAATGCTTATTTCATCAGATCGATTCATCTTTCATTGTTCAAAATTTTTTGGCTGTCTTTCGTGACATTTTATTTTTTTATCTGCTTTGGCATTTTGGTTTGCACGCTCATCGAAGTGAAAATTTTGGTTATTTTTCCTCTTCTTTCCTCTGTGCTCACCCTTCACTGTCAGCAGTTTTTTAATTGTTTTGCTTGCCTCCCAGGGAGTCCAGAACCCAGCCTTTTAATGCATGCTGGAATTTCTAAACAACAGTCATATATTCTATTTCCCTCCACCACCCTCTAACCAACAGTCATATATTCTATTTCCTTCCATCCATCCCCTCAGCTTTCCGTAAAGTCATATATCCAAACAGTGGGTCAGCTGCTGGGTTTTGTTTTCTTGTTTTTTCCTGGCCTCTTTTCTTGGGAAATGCCTTCACTGAACCTCTCCATATGTGGAGCAGAGGACCTAAACTCTCAACAGACTGTATCTGCTTCCACACTTTGGAACCAGTAGTCCAAGAACTTCAATCCCTTCTTGTCTCTTTTGTTGGTTATCTTGATTTTGAGCTTGGCTATGTCCTTTTGATTTTCTTTTTTGATTTTATCTTATTGTTATAAATTTGGAGGGGTACCAAGTTATCTTGGGTAAAACTGTAACTTTATTGTTTGTTTGAGACAGGGTCTCACTCTGATGCCTAGGCTGGAGTGCAATGGTGCAATCTTGGCTCACTGCAACCTCCACCTCCTGGGCTCAAGTGATCCTCCCACCTCAGCCTCCCGAGTAGCAGGGACCACAAGCAAATGCCACCACAGTCAACTAGTTTTTTTTTTTTTTTTTGGTGGAGATGAGGTTTTGCCGTGTTGCCCAGACTGATCTCAAACTCCTGGACTCAAACAATCCACCCACCTCGGCCTCCCAAAGTGCTGGGATTACAGGTGTGAGCCATTGTGCCTGGCATAAAATTGTGTAGCTTTAAAGTTCGGTCATTTAAAAAAATTAAAAGAGAATGGCTAGTGTTGAGAGGACCACAGTGTTCACCATGCCAGACTTGTGACTGCAGTGGAGACCTGTGGTGCAGGGTTCCTGGTTACATAGTCTGTGTTTCATGTATTTTTTCATGGCACATGATTCAAACCACTTTTGAGGGTTTTGACACTGCAGTGCACTATGGAGGAAGATGAAAAATTCACATTGTATATCCTTGCCTGTATCAAACTGAAGCAAATTGGAAATCTAAAATTGATCTATTTAAAAGCAAATACCATTTTATACTTTTAAAGCACACAAGAAGAAAACAAACCTGAGAAGCATAAAAGTAGATATGCTAGCTCTGACACATCTTGTGTATTGACAGTGAGCTACAGTCTTTTAAGGATTTAAAGTGAGTGGCTTGTCTAATTTGTTCTCTTCGTTTTCACTTCTTTCCTCCCAACTGTCTTTTTATCCCACTGTCATATATCATACTTTTCAACCCCTGTCCAGCTCTTGCAAATTTCACAATCTTATTTTTCTTAATGTGGCCAACCCCTTTCTGATTTAACAGTTCATCTTGCATTTCATTGTCTTTTTTTTTTTCTCTCCTTCCCTGTCTTGTTTTTTAGTTTGGGCACCACTTCTTAATATATTTTTATTTAATGGTTGACTATTTTAGAAATGAGAGGTGGGAAAAAAGGGTACTGGGTGAAAATGACACATGTCAAGAGACTTTAAAAAGCTATTCTGAGTACAGGTGGTAATTGTGGATATTGTGACATTTTCTTCCTGATCTGAATATCACACTTTTCTAGGCTTGCTATCTTTAAGTACACTCAGTACTCTTAAGGAATATTCAAGCTATATTTGAGCATGAATATTTTTGTTATATGACAGATGTTCAACTTTATAAAATGGCCACAAAGAGAAAGCATATAGGTGATACATATTTATTACTAATAATGTTAATTTAATGACATTAAATATATTACATATTTTATACCATTCTCTTATTTAAGGAGTATTTAAGGCAACATAAAATAATAAGTAGATACAAAGGAACCATTGAAGTAAGCTAGTAGGTCACATTCATTCATTTATGCATTGGGCATTTAATAAATACCCTCTAAGTTTAGTGATATAGCAATAAAGGTGATAGGCCTGCTCCTTGTCCTTAAGAAGCTTAAAGTCTAATGGAGTGGACTGACAATCATCTGATATTGTGAAGTGTGGAAAGTGCTCAAAGAGAGGATAAATAGGAAGAGCCAATTAGAGAAGATTTGGGGGCTAGAAGGTTTTTTTTTATTTTTTATTTTTTTCTCCTGAGAGCAAGTAATACTCAATGTGCTAGTGCTCATATATTTCTGGAGTACTTGCGAGCTTGACATGTCATAAAAATGTGAACATGCAAAATTTTAAATAATTAAATATCATTTTAAGATAACAAAACTTCACCAATATAGGTTGGTTATTAGTAGCCAATGATAGCATGCTGTCAATTTTACTGATTTTAACAAGCTTGTTACCTTATTTTTGGAAATAACAGATGAAATATAAAAATTACTAAAGCAGCCTATCTAAACAAAATTAACAGAAATTTGTTCCTTTTAAAAATAATGTTTTTTAAATGTGAAAATTAGATATTTGCTTGAACAGATGAATAAAATATCTAACTTATTAATATTTACATTAATTATAGATCTAACAATTGACTTGTGTTTCTTTTTAACTTGTTGACTTTCTGACCATTGTGACAAAAAGGAGAATTTTTCCCTTACTCAAAAATTTATATCGTTGCCATCCTGGCACTACTTCCTTGTTTTTCAAAAATCCTTTTACTTTTTCTTTTCAAATTACTAAATATGTTCTGTAATTCTTGTCACACATTAATGTCAGTGAATCTAAGCTATGTTTAAGTTATCCACTGGCATCTAGTAATTATCCAGAATCATGAAATGCAAGGCAGTATCTTCTGATGTGTAAAATTTCAATCCTGAAGAGAATTCCTTAATTTAAAACACATCTTTAGACAGTTTTAATTTAAACTTTTTTTGTATTACAAATTACAGATACTTTCCTTAATTAAAATTCCCCTTTTGATCAATAGTTTACTAGAGTCCTGAGTCTCCAAACATATTATAAATTATTAGAGAGATGGCAAGTTTCAAGAGAGAGGGCAAGTTTTAAGTCATCTCTTTAAAAGCCCTTTAATTTTCTAAGCATATATAAGCATTTTCTTCATATAAAAACACCAGATTCCTTATAAACATTGATCAACTGTCTATCTATGATCAACTCTCTATAAAAGTAGTCATTCAGACCAACTTATTTCATATGGCATTTGCTTTAGTATTTTTCAAAAATATGTATTCCTCCTACATGATGAAAAAACATTGAATTACTATTTTTGTCATGAGAACTTTATAACTAAATTTTATTTTCAATCCTGTTTTGGACTAGCATTAAAAAACCAAAACATCCAAACCTGAGAGTAGTGTTGGTATCAGACACAAAGTATGTGAATTCTGATACCTTTTCATCACTTGTACACTAGGAATTCTATTTTTTAAATGATATCCTGCCAGCTTTTTCACAATCCATTAATTCCTGGATCAACATCAGAAGGAATGTCAGAGCAGAGTGAAATTCTTGTAAGACACAGATGTCAGGATCAAAAGTCAGAGACATTCTCTGAGCAGCAGGGAAGCAAGCTTGTTAGACTTTAATCGGAACAATTAGTATCTGCCATGTGACAGTCTCGATGCCCTGCCTTATATTTCTGTTAAGTTCCAGGCATGCTGAAAACACAAAGTCTTCTTCCAAGTTTGATGGAAAATTTCACAAGCTTTTGGACTTATTATTTTTGGCCAGGATTCTTAAGTTTTGTTGATCCTCTCCAAATTTCCTTAAATGGTAAACTATTGATGTACTTAATAAACTAGAGTCTAACTTATTATAGAGGCAAATTTTTATATTTTCTGAGTGCATGTAATAAAAAGTGACATGCTTTCTGGATGTTTGTGATTGTTAGTGCTCAAGAGGCTTTTCCAGGGAGTTTATATCTCACAGACAGAGAGCTTTTATGGTTTAGTCCTTGATTGCTCCAATGGATGCTCAATAAATGTGAATCATTGATGAAGTAATTAAAATTGGATGTTGGGATTTTAAAGAACTTCTTTGAAATTTGCTTTCATATTTTGCTTGTGTCTCCATTAAATCAAAATACCTCCTCTGAATAAAAATAAAATCAATCAAGTTGTTTTATTGACAACATGTAGTTGTCATAATTTAATTCACGTTTTTTCCCTGTAGTAAGTTGTTGTGATTTTTTTTTCACTCATTTCTTTTGTAGAAAATTTAAAATGTTTTTTTTTATTCAGAGGTCAGCTTTTGGGGGCAACTTCAAGAATCAAGAACTGTAAGTTCAGAAACATTTCTGGCAATGAGGATGGTCTTTTAAGGTGTGAACAGTAACGAAAATACTTGAGAAGGCCAAGACACCAAAATTATCCCTGTTGTGATAGAATTAATCAGTTCACTATTGGTAGAAAGGGGCCACTCTAATTGACTGGTGATAAGCTAAAAATCTTGGAAGAGGGTACAAATGAAAGAATAGAGGAGGAAAGTAAAGAGGAGGCCAAGGGCATGACTGTAGAAATAGGAGCAGGAATTTTAAGTAGTGACAACACTAGCAAGTAGATTTTTCCATTAATATTAATATTATGGTCAAGAGCTAGTCAAAGCAGGCCTGAATCTGAACTTCTGTCCACTTCAGTTCCACTGTCAGTAGCCATTGACTTGCTACATGTGTGCTGTTAAGGATTGACATGAGTACTTTCTAAAAATATTTTTCTTAGTCCTGGAACCATAAACTTAGGCAAAACATTTTGACCCATAAGACCTTGGTAGAATCAAGTAAGCAACTCTCTGTGTGAGTCAGCATGGTTGACAGAGTAGAGTTCTCTTGGTTTGTTCTCCACAGGGCTAGTGAGTGGCTTTGCAACGTCTGGTGTGATGGTCCTCACTGTAGGAGGGAAAGCCATCAGAGGGCAATGGAGCATTTGTCTGGTGACTTGTGTGCCATCTATTATTTTTCCAAGGGAAAGGAGTCAGTCACTCTGTTAACGTTTATTGGGCACTTGCTTTCTGCAAACCTTGTGCAATAACTATTCAGAGAAAATAAAGAAACAGAAGTGGGACCAAAAGTGTTTCACATTTTAAATTTTTTTCAGATTTTGAATACTTGCATTAGACTCACTGATTGAGCATCGCTAATCTGAAAGCCCAAGGTATGAAATACTCCAATGAGCATTTCCCTTGAGTATCATGTGGGTGCTCAAAACATTTCAAACTTAGGAGTATTTCAGATTTCAAATTTTCAGATTAGGGATACTCAACCTGTAGTTTAGTTGAGGGAGACAGTCCTTTTATTAGTCAGGGTTCTCCAGAGAAACAGAACCAATAGCATATATAGAGATATAGATATATAAGAGAGGATTGATTTGTTATGGTAATTGGCTTATGTTAATATGGAGGAAAAGAAGTCCCATGATATGCCATCTGCACACTAGAGAACCAGGAAAGCCAGTTATATAATTCTGTCTGAGTCCAAAGGCTGAGAACCAGCAGAGCCAATGGTGTAACTCTCATTCTGAGACTGAAGGCCTGAGAACTTAGGGCAACTTGTTTAAGTTCCAGAGTCCAAAGGCTTGAGAACTTGGAGTTGTGATGTCCAAGAGCAGGAGAGGATGGATGTCCTAGCTCCAGAAGAGAGAACAAATTCACCTTTCTTCTAATTTTTTGTTCTATCCAGGCCCTCAAGGAATTGTATGATGATCACTTACATTGGTGAGTTCAGATCTTCTTTACTCAGTCTGCTGATTTAAATGCAAATCTCTTCCTGAAACTATCCCAGACAAACCCGAAATAATGTTTTACCAGCTGTCTGGGCGTTCCGTAGCCCACTCAAGTGGACACATGGAAACTAACCATCACAGTCTTATAGATGAATCATTCAATATGCTGCAACAATTGCTGTAGCATAGGGTCTGAAAACAAGGTACTATGGTAGTACAGAGAAGGGAATGAATGACACATTTTCCACATGTGTGTGTATGTGTGTATGTATGCATATCATCAGAGAAGGCTTACTAGAAGATGTGATGTTTAAACTAAATTGTGAAGCATAATTAGGCCTTAGGGAAGGTGGGAGGGAACTCTGGGCAGAGGAACCAACTTTTGTGAAAGAGCAGTGGCTTACTGGTAGAGCAGTGGTGCATATGGGGACTTCTAAATACTGACTTGACATAGTTGGATCATAGAGTTCAATGAAGAGGAATGGTGGGACACACAGTTGGAAAGGCAGCCAACGTTGAGTCAATAGGTCCTTGGTATCATGTGAAGGGGTTTTTCCTTGAAGGGTTTTATTTGGAAAATGATGGGATTAGATTGGAACTTTTAGGAAAAAAAAATTGTCAATACAAGAGTAGATAAGTCAGTGTGGGCTAATTTTGGAAGCAGAAAGAACAGTTAGAATGCTATGGCAATAATCTAAGTGAGTGCTGATGAGGTCCTAATGGTGAGAGTGAGGAGCAAGAGATAAGAAAAGATTCAAGAAATTTTGGTGAGCCACAATTGGTGGGACTTAGTGATTAGCTGGATAAGGAAAGGGAAAGCATGACTCCCTGGTTTCTGATTTCTGTGATAAGATTGTGCCACTTACCCAAGTAGGGAAGCCTGTCTGCTTACTGAGGTCCTGCCATGTGCTGGACATGCCAAGAGATACAATGAAGTTTGAAATATAGCCCCTGCTTATTCGTAATATACACTTCTTTACAATAATGTATACTGAAGAGGTGGAATAGAGTGTAAGAGGCATGATAGATAAAGGAAAATGTATGGCCAAGCAAAAGTAGATAGATGGAAATGAATATGGTGAATTCGCAATACTGTGAGAAGGCCTACTGGACTGGAGCAAAGCCTTCAACCTCTCCATTCTTTATCTTTTCACTTATGTGTTTCTGTTGAAACCTAACCCTCTATGGAGCTCACTCTTTCTCATGACCTTTATTTGAATTTGTTCTTTTATCCATTTCCCACCCCCTACACCCACACTCATGATTTAATGAGAACTGATTAACACCTATGGTCTATCCATTGATCATGTACCATTATCAATCAACAGAATTTCCCTTTTAGAGTTCATACTGCTCATCTCTACCACCCTTTCCATACCTTTTGATATTGTCTTTGGACCTCTAGGACTCTCTCCTGTCTTCCTTGATAATATTTGCTACAAGGTTTTATATATGTGGCATAAGCTAAATCATAAATCATGCTAAAGGGAATACTAGTAGAAATGTTATTATTAAAGGAAAAAATTGAAAGACAAATGATAGACCAGAAACAAAATTTTCCGCACATAGACAAAGGCCTAATTTATGAACATAGTAGGGTTTCTGTATCCATGGGTTCCACATCCATGGATTCAACCAACCATGGATCAAAAATTGTCAGAAAAAAAGTGGATGGTTACATTTGTAGTGAACGTGTATAGATCTTTATTTCGTTATTATTTCCTAAACAACACAACATAACTGATAACAATCAGTTCCTAGAATAGTGTCTGATACATAACAACTATTTATATAGCATTTACATTCAATTAAGTGTAAGTTATCTAGAGATTATTTAAAGTATATGGGAGGATGTAAATAGCTTATATGCAAATACTACACCATTTATATAAAGAACTTGAGAATCCTTGTATTTTGGTCAGGTCCTGGAACTAATCCCCATGAATGCCAACGGATGACTGTGTATAGAGTTCTTTCAAATTAGTAAGAAATAGATGGAAAGTAGAAAAGGGTCTAAGATTATAAGCAGTAAGTTCATAGAAAAAAAGAAATCACAAATGGCCATTAAAATATTAAGTAATGTTAATTAAGCTCAGATAATTTAAAAATGAAAATCAAACACAATGTAAGTTTTTACCTAACAATATGATAAAGATTTTAAAGTTTGCTCATACCTGGAGTTGATAAGAGTGTGAGTAAAATAGATATTTCTACACACTCTTAGTGGGATTGTAAATCACGGTAAATTTTTTGGATAGTGATTTGGCACTATGTGTCAGAATGAGGATTTATGTTAACAAGTGTTTGAAGCAAGATGTTCAGTGTTATTCATTATAGCAGAGTTTGCAATTGCAATTTGGAAACAACCTAAATGCCCATTAATAGGGAACTACTTGAATTTGGGTAAATATTTAAATATTATTCTGTGCATTGATACTAAGTCACATATATGCAATGAGTAACATGATCCTGAATAAATATTGCTTCCACTTTGCTTTTGCTATCAATTTTTATAGATTAAACACATTCAGTATTTTGTTCCTGACTGCAGTCTTTGTTTAATACATGGAGCGTCACTGAAGAGCTGACAGATAAGAATGGGGTAGTATTACACCCTTGTTTGGTGCCTTTACAACTCCTATGCATCTTTGCCTTGTGGATTAAAATTCTCTGGAATTCCTTTTTTTCCCCAGGAGTTCTCACCAGCTCTCTCAGTTAATGAAACAATTTTTGTCCATGAACAGAACATATAAATTATAATATAATTATCAGCATTTTCTGCTGTGAAATAAAGAATTTATGGGGTTACTGACTGACCCCAGGCATCACATCTGTAGGTAAAGACACTCACATTGTAAGTATATACCACAAGGGAGAAAACAGAGTTTCCAATGTTGCATTGGAGTTCAAATTCTTGCCCTGTTATTCAGTAATTGTGTGACCTTGAACAAGTTATTTATCTGCTCGGCCTCAGTTTACATATCTATAAATGTAAATAATGTAACTAACCTTTTGGTTGTTTGGATGATCAGATAATATAATAAGTCAAGCTCCTTGCATGTAACTAACAAAACATAGGTCCTTAGGAAATAAGAATTCTTCTTATATTCCTAGCTGACTCGTCGGGGAAAGTATGTGCTATCTTCACCAGGTTAAATAAGTGATACACCTGACGTTCTTTACACTGATTCAGTGAAACATAACCTTGAAATAGTGGTTCAATATTTCCAACCATTTTGTGTTACTCGTCACTATATTTATAGAATTTTCTAGGAATAAGACCAACATCTAGAGCTCTTCAGTATCTCTGATTATATCAGTCAACTTTGGTAAATGTGGTAGGCCAAATAATGGCCCCTCAAAGATGTTCATGTTCTCATTTCTCAAACCTGTGAATATGTTAATGATATGGCCAATGGGACTTTGCAGATGTGATGAAGTTAAGGGTCTTGAGATGGGGAGACTATCCTGAATTATCCATGAGGGCCTTGTGTAATCACAAGGGTCCTTATAAGAGAGAGGTAGGAGGTTCAGAGTCAGAGAAGGGGATGCGATGATGGAAACACAGGGAGAGAGGGCAATGTGATGACAGAAGCAAATGTTGAAGTGATGAGGGGCCACCAGTGAAGGAATGCTGGTGGCTTCTAGAAGCTGGAAAAGGCAAGGAAACGGGTCTCCCCTGCAACCTGCAGAAGGATCACAATCCTGCCAACGCATTTTAAACCTCTGATCTCCAGAGCTTTCAGATAATTAATTTGCATGGTTTTGAGCCACTAAGTTTGAGATGATATGTTACAGCAGCCATAGAAGACTAATGTAGCGGATGTTTCAGTCCTGAGATAAGAAAGAATTTTGAAAAAATAGAGATCACAGATGGATGGTAGTTTAAACTTTACAGTGAAATGTTTAGTTCACAGCAGTATGGTTGCAGAAGGTACATTTGTTAGACTATAGGGGACATTATCTACTTTTCCAAGTGTGAATTTAACACATTTTAGATTTCTTGTGCCTTTGGAGTGATGTAATAGCATTCTCATATTTGGGTCCTTTCCATGGCCTTGAATAATTAACTATTATGAAGAACTTATCATACTATTTCTCATTGTCTTAGTACATTTGCGCTGCTACAACAAAAACACCTTAGACTGGGTAATTTATAAACAACAGAAGTTTATTACTCATAGTTTTGGAGGCTGAGAAGTACCAGATGAAGGCACCAGCAAATTCAATGTCTAATGAGGGCATTTTCTCTGCTCCAAAGATGGCACCTCCTTGGCTGCATCCTCACATGGTGGAGGGGGTGAACAAGTGGCTTTAGGTCTCTCATAAAAGGGTACTGACCCCATTCATGAGGGTAAAGCCCTCATGACACAATCACCTTCCAAAGGCCTCACTTCTTAACACTATTGCATTGAGGATTTAGGTTTCAACATATGAATTTTGCGGGGACACAAACATTGAGACCATAGCACTCATCTTGCCTTGAATGGTGAAAATTGTTTCTCATTTTGCCTTGAATGGTGAAAAATTTATCATAGCTATGGTTAATCTCCAAGGTTGGAGGTTGCTCCTCCAAAGCCAAGGCTCGTAGTTCCCTATTTAGGACCTAGACATTCAGAATTATGGAGATTAACCATAGCTATTTCCAGTCATTGATCTTGCCAGTGCTTTCCAATTTATTAATCAGTCAAACATTATTTCTTTGAGAGCAGCTGTATGCTAGGTAGTATGCTAGGCCTTGGCAACATATCAGTCAACAAGATAGATTTAGTTTCATTAAATCTCCAGTTACCTTTGCAGTCAAATTGGCATGTACCAATGGCATTAGATATTGTGCTGTTGTGATCTTTGTATTCATTCAACAAATATTTACTAACTACCTACTATGTGTCAGGCCCTGTTCACAGCCCTAGTGAACAAGACAGATAAAGTGTTCTCAAACAAGTTCCAAATTTTTACATTCTGGGTATGTATGTTGAAGTGGGGATCTAGGGGCCATTGAGGCTGGAGTTAAAGAAAATATCAGGAAGTGAATGAAAATACTGTCACTCTTTTACCCTGGGCTCTCTAGACAGACCCTGAGATAAAATCTTTCAAGATGATGCTTTACTGAGGGCACCATAGCAGGGAAGCAAGAGTGAGGGAAAAATGGGAGAGGCAGAGGAGGGAAAGCCAATCAAAGGCATGCGTTAGCAAACTGACCACAGATTTGCAACAGATATAGTTGGATGCTAGTTTATTGAACTCCTAAATGTCATATTACTAATGATTGTTCTCAAAGTCACAGAGATTGTCAACGTTTTCTCTATGATGTTACTCATCAAAAAAGTAGTGACAACCCTCCCCTATTATATTGTAGATTTAACTCCTTTTTTCCTTTTAAGTGGAAAGGGGAAGGGGTTGCCCCTCCAAAGCCAAGGCTCGTTGTTCCCCACTTAGGACCTGAACATTCAGAATTATGGAGATTAACCATAGCTATGACTGGTATAAGAGTTTGGGCTGGAGACAGTGTTATAAGTAAATCCACCTTGTCACCTCAAAAACTAAGACAACAGAGTGATTTACACTACTATTTCCACACAGCCAAAAATATCACTATGGCAATAGTCAAAACGTCAATTCAAAGATAGGACAGTAAAGATTATGAGGACTCATATCCCCCCATTGCTAATGTCCCCCCACCACCTCTGAACCTATTTCCCCCAACCCCACATTCACAAAAAAGTGTACCATCCCAGAATATATATACTATCTATATGGAATCCAACAAAACGATACCACTTAAAAGTTGTGTTAAACTGCCATATATGTTATTAGTAGGAAAGATGCATATTAGTTCATAAACCAACATAATTACATGTGTTAATTGATGCTTGTATACTTGTATTGACTCATTCTTTAATCAGTATCATAGTATTTTAATAGTCAGAGCCAGAGAAGGTATTTGGCTCCCCATAGCCTTACATGGGCCTTGGGAATCTTCCCCTTCTATCCATGTTATTAATAATATTCTACAGAAAATTCTTAAAAGGAGTAAATGATTTATTTTTACATTAATTACAGCAATAATGGGCTTGATTGCTGTTACTACGACTGCTGCTACTGCTGGAGTTGCATTACATCAATCTATTCAAACTGTTCATTTTGTGGATAATTGGCAAAAAAATTCTACTCAGATGTGGAATTCTCAGTCAGGTATTGATCAAAAATTGGCCGATCAAATTAATTATCTAAGACAAACTGTTATATGGATGGGAGATAGAATTATGAGTTTAGAACATAGATTACAAATGCAATGTGATTGGAATTCTTCTGATTTTTGTATAACTCTGTTCCAATATAATGAGTCTGTTCATAATTGGGAATCAGTAAAACGCTATTTACAAGGAAGTGAAGATAATTTAAGTTTAGACACAAGCAAGCTAAAATAACAGATTTTTGAGGCCTCTCAAGCACACTTAACTGCTTTACGCAGTGCTGAAGTTTTAGATGGTATCTCTAAGGGGTTATCTAATCTCAATCCCATTCAATGGGTAAAATCTTTGGGAGGATCCACTATCATTAATTTTGTTCTATGTATAATTTGTGCTATTGGTTTATTGATCATATGCAAAATTGGAAAAAAATATTCTTCAATCCAATCGTGATCAGTGCGAAGCTATGATTGCTATGGTTCATTTAAGTCAGAGAAAAGGGGGAGATATAGGGAGACCCCCTGAAACTATTGCTATGGAATAAAAGATGAAATGCTCCTGATTATTGTAAATACAAAATTGCATGCAGGATTGTGTAAACACAATGCCGGGTTGGACTGCCAGAATGAGCTAACAACACGTGATGTGCTTCCCCCTGCAGAGAGCCTATGAATGGATGTGCAGTCAGGGAGGTTTCGCATCACCAAGATTCCTATCCCAGAGAAGCAGATGTTCATAGCTGTGGGAATGGAATGTGACCCTTGTGGAGAGCCTATAAACGGACGCATGGGGAGTGGCCGTCCGTATGGATAAGATAGGGCTATAAACGCCCTCATCTTTCCACGGCTCTTCTAGGCCTCTTTAGGGTTAAGGCATACTCCCTTCTGAGAATTTCTGGTCTAACCGGTTGTCTAGCTTCACATCCTGTTTCTGTGGATTGTTTGTAACCAGCTTTTACTGCAACTATTACTTCTGATTAATATCTTGCTAATTATAGTTTATGGAAAGACTGTGTTTCTGTTTTAAGGCTCTGTTAGAAATTACTGATGCACACACTATATTGTAAATTGTTATCTCTGTATACTGTACTTCTGCATACAGACGTTATGTTAAAGAATTACTTCATCCCCATGTGACCATCTCACCTCATAATCAAATAACCCTAAATCCCTCACTAACCTACTGCTGCCCTCACTAAACTTAATAATAAATGCTGGTATATCTAGTGCATTGTTGGCACTGCGGGACCAGAAGGTGGTGACTCTCCTGGACACAGCTTTTACTATTTTTTGTGTGTCTATTCTTTCTCAACCTGCCAATCCGCCTGGGAACAAAGAAAGAGCCCCGTTATATTGCAGGCTGCTGGCCAGATCCTGCAATAGCTGTATGAAGCTGCTGCATCCCAGAATGGCATGGAAGGGTAGGGTAATAAGGCTGACAAATTGATCTTCTGCTTCTTTGCCATCTCCAGTCTTCCACAGGATTCTAACTGCCCTGCAAGTCCCTTGCAGCAGCTTCTGGTGAAGTCATATTCAACCCAGTAGGCAGGCATGGTGGTCATTGCTTGTAATTTGGCACTGTCTGTGGGGCTGTTTGGCTTCTGAGGGGAGCAGTGGTGCCATGGTCAGGGCTTTATGACTGGAGGAACTAGTATGAGTGGCACTGAGGCTGTTCTGGAAAGAAAGCAAGGCTATGACTGAGGACCCAAGGTGGCAAAGGACAGAGGTAGGTGGGCCTCATGGGTCTGTGATGGGACACAAACTGGACCCAGTACAGTTAAGTTATACAGTGGGTGAGTGGCTGCTCAAGGAGGCCCTCTCTGAGGAAGTGGCAATTCAGCTAAAACCTGAAAGATAAATATAGTCTAATCAAGCTGTGGGAATAGGGAACAGCTAGTGCAAAAGACCCCAGATAAAATAAGTAAGGAGAGTTTGTGGAGGAACCCAGAGAGTATGGCTAAGTGAGTGTTGGAGAGAGTGGAGGGGACTGAACTCTGAGAAACAAGCGAGAGTCAGGTCACATGAAGCCAGTAGGGCAGCTTGAGGATTTTGGATTTTATTGTAAGTGTAGTGGAAAGCCTTTCAGCACCTAAACAAAGAGGTTAAATGAGCTGATGTATATTTCAGGAAGGTCTCCCTGGGTCTTCTGGGGAGAATGGATGGAGGAGTGGAAGCAGGGAAACCAGTGAGGAGGTATTTGAGAGAATCATCTAAACAAGAATGAAGGGCATATTAGCACCAATTTGCTATATTAATAGTTGTATTTTGGCTTAACATGTTTGATATACTTATTTAAATGACCCGTGATGCTGATGGTTGTCCCTTGAAGCTTCAGATTCAGTGTATTGACAGGCTCAGATTATCTACTAAAAGTTTTAAGCTGCTCCTAGGTGATCCATTTTTAAAGCAGCTGATCTTTTGTGTGGCAACTCTAGCCTTCAGTCTGTAATTCTAGCAAAGCTCCTTTACGTTTGACAACCAACAAAACTTGGTGTGGAATATAACTTTGTGATTGGCATCCAAATCTTAAAGCAAGACAGAAAACCAGGTTTTGACATATTGTTTTATTTTATTTTCCACACAATTGACTGCCCTGACAGTGAGTCTAAAACCTTCTTGCAGGTTGCTGAGCAGAGTTTTGGAGACTAAAGTTGGTGGTGAATGATGCAGAGAATTGAAAAAATAGGAGTATTTCTCCACTGATTCTAACTTTATGTCTTTCCTTTTTTCTGCTAATCTTTATTTTATTTTATTTATTTTCTATTTTATTATACTTTAAGTGCTGGGATACAGGTGTAGTACATGCAGGTTTGTTATACAGGTATACACATGCCATGGTGGTTTGCTGCACCTATCAATCTGTCATCTATATTAGGTATTTCTCCTAATGCTGTCCCTCCCATAGCCTCCCAACCCCTGACAGGCTCCAGTGTGTGATGTTCCTCTACCTGTGTCCATGTGTTCTCGTTGTTCAACTCCCACTTATGAGTGAGAACATGTGGTGTTTGATTTTCTCTTCCTGTGTTAGTTTGCTGAGAATGATGGTTTCCAGCTTCATCCATGTCCCTGCAAGGGACATGAACTCATCCTTTTTTATGGCTGCATAGTATTCCATAGTGTATATGTGCCACATTTTCTTTATCCAGTCTATCTTTGATGGGCATTGGGTTGATTCCCAAATAGTCTTTGCTATTGTGAACAGTGCCACAATAAACATATGTGTGCATGTGTCTCTATAGTAGAATGATTTATAATCCTTTGGGTATATACCCAGTAGTGGGATTGCTGGATCAAATAGTATTTCTGGTTCTAGATCCTTGAGGATCTGTCTTCCACAATGGTTGAACTAATTTACACTCCCACCAGCAGTGTAAAAGCGTTCCTATTTCTCCATATCCTCTCCAGCATCTGTTGTTTCCTGACTTTTTAATAATCACCATTCTAAATGGCATGAGATGGTATCTCATTGTGGTTTTGATTTGCATTTCTCTAATGACCAGTGATGACGAGCTTTTTTCATATGTTTGTTGGCTGCATAAATGTCTTCTTTTGAGAAGTGTGTTCATATCCTTTGCCCAGTTTTTGATGTTTTGTCTTTTTTTTTTTTTTCTTGTAAATTTGTTTCTGGATATTAGTCCTTTGTCAGATGGATAGATTGCAAACATTTTCTCCCATTTTGTAGGTTGCTTATTCACTCTGATGATAATTTCTTTTGCTGTGCAGAAGCTTGATTAGATCCCATTTGTCAATTTTGACTTTAGTTGCCATTGCTTTTGGTGTTTTAGTCATGAAGTACTTGCCCATGCCTATATCCTGAATGGCGTTGCCTAGGTTTTCATCTATGGTTTTTATGGTTTTAGGTCTTATGTTTAAGTCTTTAATCCATCTTCAGTTAATTTTTGTATAAGGTATAAGGAAGGGGTTCAGTTTTAGTTTTCTTCGTATGGCTAGCCAGTTTTCCCAATACCATTTATTAAATAGGGAATATTTTCCCCATCGTTTGTTTTTGTCAGATTTGTCAAAAATCAGATGGTTGTAGATGTGTGGCGTTATTTCTGAGGTATCTGTTCTGTCCCATTGGTCTATATATCTCTTTTGGTACCAGTTCAATGCTGTTTTGGTTACTGTAGCCTTGTAGTATAGTTTGAAGTCAGGTAGCGTGATGCCTCCAGCTTTGTTCTTTTTGCTAAGGATTGTCTTGGTTATACGGAGTCTTTTTTGGTTCCATATAAAATTTAAAGAAGTTTTTTCTAGTTCTGTGAAGAAAGTCAGTGTAGGTTGGTTGATGGGAATAGCATTGAATCTGTAAATTACTTTGGGCAGTATGGCCATTTTCACAATATTGATTCTTCCTATCCATGAGCATGGAATGTTTTTCCATTTGTTTGTGTCTGCTCTTATTTCCTTAAGCAGTGGTTTGTAGTTTTCCTTGAAGAGGTCCTTCACATCTAAGTTGTATTCCTAGGTATTTTATTCTCTTTGTAGCAATTGTGAATGGGAGTTCACTCATGATTTGGCTCTCTGTTTGTCTGTTATTGATAGATAGGAATGCTTGTGATATTTGCACATTGATTTTGTATCCTGAGACTTTGCTAAAGTTGCTTATCAACTTAAGGAGATTTTGAGCTGAGACAGTGGGGTTTTCTAAATATACAATCATGTAATCTGCAAACAGAGACAATTTGACTTCCTCTCTTCCTATTCAAATACCTTTATTTCTTTCTCTTGCCTGATTGCCCTGGCCAGAATTTCCAATACTATGTTTAATAGGAGTGGTGAGAGAGGGCATTCTTGTTTTGTGCCAGTTTTCAAAGGGAGTGCTTCCAGCTTTTGCCCATTCAGTATGATATTGGCTATGGGTTTGTCATGAATAGCTCTTATTATTTTGAGATATGGTCCATCAATACCTAGTTTATTGAGAGTTTTTAGAATGAAGAGGTGTTGAATTTTATTGAAGGCTTTTTCTGCATCTATTGAGATAATCATGTGGTTTTTGTCATTGGTTCTGTTTATGTGATAGATTACATTTATTGATTTGCATATGTTGAACCAGCCTTGCATTCCAGGGGTGAAGCCAACTTGATTGTGGTGGATAAGCTTTTGGATGTGCTGCTGGATTCTGTTTGCCAGTATTTTATTGAGGATTTTCGCATCAATGTCCATCAGAGATATTGGCCTGAAATGTTCTTTTTTTTCTTGTGTCTCTGCCAGTTTTTGGTATCAGGGTGATGCAGGCCTCATAAAATGAGTTAGGGAGGAGTCCCTCCTTTTCTATTGTTTGGAATAGTTTCAGAAGGAATGGTACCAGCTCCTCTTTGTACCACTGGTAGATACCAATTTGGCTGTGAATCTGTCTGGTCCTGGGGTTTTTTTGGTTGGTAAGCTATTAATTACTGTCTCAATTTCAGAACTTGTTTTTGGTCTGTTCAGAGATTTGACTTCTTCCTGGCTTAGACTTGGGAGGGTGTATGTGTCCAGGAATTTATCCATTTCTTCTAGATTTTCTAGTTTATTTGCATAGAGGTGTTTAGAGTATTCTGTAATGGCAGTTTGTATTTCTGTGGGAGTAATGGTGATATCCCCTTTATCATTTTTTTATTGTGTCTATTTGATTATTCTCTCTTTTCTTCTTTATTAGTCTGGCTAGTGGTCTATCTATTTTGTTGATCTTTTCAAAAAACCAACTCCTGGATTCATTGATTTTTTGAAGGGTTGTTTGAGTCTCTATCTCCTTTAGTTCTGCTCTGATCTTAGTTATTTATTGTGTTTTGCTAGCTTTTGGATTTGTTTTCTCTTGCTTCACTAGTTATTTTAATTGTGATGTTAGGCTGTTGATTTTAGATCTTTCCTGCTTTCTCCTGTGGGCATTTGGTGCTATAAATTTTCCTCTAAATACTGCTTTCACTGCATCATAGAGATTCTGGTACGTTGTGTCTTTGTTCTCATTGGCTTCAAAAAACTTCTTTATTTCTGCCTTAATTTCGTTATTTACCCAGTAGTCATTCAGGAGCAGGTTTTTCAGTTTCCATGTGGTTGTGCAGTTTTGAGTGAGTTTCTTAATCTTGAGTTCTAATTTGATTGCACTGTGGTCTGAGAGACTGTTATGATTTCCATTCTTCTGCATTTGCTGAGGAGTGTTTTACTTCCAATTATGTGGTCCATTTTAGAATAAGTGTGATGTGGTGCTGAGAAGAATGTGTATATTCTGTTGATTTGGGGTGCAGAGTTCTGTAGATGTCTATTAGGTCCACTTGGTCCAGAGCTGAGTTCAAGTCCTGAATATCCTTGTTATTTTTCTCTCATTGATTTGTCTAATATTGGCATTGGGGTGTTAAAGTCTCCCACTATTACTGTGTGGAAGTCTAAGTCTCTTTGTAGATCTCTAAGAACTTGCTTTACGAATCTGGGTGCTCCTGTATTGGGTGCATATGTTCTTGTTGCATTGATTGCTTTACCATTATGTAATGCCCTTCTTTGTCTTTTTGATCTTTGTTGGTTTAAAGTCTGTTTTATCAGAGATTAGGATTGCAACTCCTGCTTTTTTTTGCTTTCCATTTGGTTGGTAAATATTTCTCCATCCCTTTATTTTGAGCCTATGTGTGTCTTTGCACATGAGATGGGTCTCCTGAATACAGCACAGCTATGGGTTTTGAATCTTTATTCAGTTTGCCAGTTTGTGTCTTTTATTTGTGGCATTTAGCCTATTTACATTTAAGGTTAATATTGTTATATGTGAATTTGATCCTGTCATTATGATGCTAGCTGTTTATTTTGCCTGTTAGTTAATGCAGTTTCTTCATGGTGTCAATGGCCTTTACAATTGGGAATTTGGTATGTTTTTGCAGTGGCCGGTACTATTTTTTTTTCTTCTTTTTTTTTAAACATATTTAGTGCTTCCTTCAGGAGCTCTTGTAAGGCAGGCCTGGTTGTGACAAAATCTCTCAGCATTTGCTTGTCTGTAAAGGATTTTATTTCTCCTTTGCTTATGAAACTCCATTTGGCTGGATATGAAATTCTGGGTTGAAAATTCTTTCCCTTTAGAATGTTGAATATTGGTCCCCAATCTCTTCTGGCTGGTAGGGTTTCTGCAGAGAGATCTGCTGTTAGTCTGATGGGCTTCCCTTTGTGGGTAACCTGACCTTTCTCTCAAGCTGCCCTTAACATTTTTTCCTTCATTTCAATCTTGGTGAATCTGACGATCATGTGTCTTGGGATTGTTCTTCTTGAGGAGTATCTTTGTGGTGTTCTCTGTATTTCCTGAATTTGAATGTTGGCCTGTCTTGCTAGGTTGGGGAAGTTTTCCTGGATAATGTCCTGAAGAGTGTTTTCAAACTTGGTTCCATTCTCCACATCAATTTCAGGTAAACCAATCAAATGTAGGTTTGGTCTTTTCACATAGTCCCATATTTCTTGGAGGCTTTTTTTGTTCCTTTTCATTCTTTTTTCTCTAATGTTGTTTTCACACTGTATTTCATTAAATTGATCTTCAATGTCTCATATCCTTTATTCCACTTGATTGATTCAGCTATTGATACTTGTATATGCTTCACAAAGTTCTCATGCTGTGTTTTTCAGCTCCATCAGGTCATTTATGTTCTTTTCTAAACTGGTTATTCTAGTTAGCAATTTGTCTAACCTTTCTTCAATGTTCTTAGCTTCCTTGCATTGGGTTAGAACCTGCTCATTATGGTTTTCAGAATTTTCAGTCTTTTTATGCTGGTTTCTCCTAATCTTCGTGGATTTATCTACCTTTGGTCTTTGATGTTGGTGACTTTCGGGTGGGCTTTCTGTGTGGACATCCTTTTTGTTGATGTTGATAGTATTTCTCTCTTTTTGTTAGTTTTCCTTCTAATGGTCAGGCCTCTCTGCTGCAGGTCTGTTGGAGTTTGCTGGATGTCCACTACAGACCCTGTTTGCCTCCGCCTGCAGCGGAGGCTGCAGAACAGCAAAGATTGTGGCCTGTTCCTTCCTCTGGAAGCTTTGTCCCAGAAGGACACCTGCCAGATGCCAGCCAGAGCTCTCCTGTATGAGGTGTCTGTCAACCCCTGCTGAGTGGTGTCTCCCCGTCAGGAGGCATGGGGGTCTGTGACCCACTTGAGCAGGCAATCTGTTCCTCAGTAGAGCTCAAGCTCTGTGTTGGACAATCTGCTGCTCTCTTCAGAGCCAGCAGGCAGGAATGTTTAAGTCTGCTGATGCTGCATCCACAGCCTCCCCTTCCCTCAGGTGCTCTGTCCCATGGAGATGGGAGTTTTATCTATAAGCCCCTGACAGGGGCTGCTGCCTTTCTTTCAGAGATGCCCTGCCCAGAGAGGAGGAATCTAGGGAGGCAGTCTGGCCACCACGGCTTTGCCAAGCTGCAGTGGCCTCTGCCCAGTTTGAACTTCCTGGCGGCTTCGTTTACAATGTGATGGGAAAACCACCTACTCAAGCTTCAGTAAGTGTGTACGCCCCTCCCCCCACTAAGCTTGAGCATCCCAGGTCAACTTCAACCTGCTGAGCTGGCAGCGAGAATTTCAAACCAATGCATCTTAGCTTTCTGGGCTCCGTGGGGGTGCGATCCGCTGAGCTAGACCACCTGGCTCCCTGGCTTTAGCTCCCTTTTCAGGGAAGTGAATGGTTCTGTCTCACTGGTGTTCCAGTCACCACAGGGGTATGGAAAAAAAATTTTTGCAGCTAGCTCAGTGTCTGCCTAAACAGCTGCCCAGTTTTGTGCTTGAAACCCAGGGTCCTGGTGGTGTAGGCACCCGAGGGAATCTCCTGGTCTGTGGGTTGCGAAGACCGTGGGTAAAGTGCAATATCTGGGCTAGAGTGCACCATTCCTCACAGCACAGTCTCTCAAGGTTTCCCTTGCTAGTGGAGGGAGTTCCCCGACCCCTTGCAGTTCTCGGCTGCAGCAGTGCCACAACCTGCTTCAGCTCACCCTCCATGGGCTGCTCCCACTGTCTAACCTGTCCCAGTGAGATGAGATGGTTACCTCAGTTGGAAATGCAGAAATCACCTGGTTTCTGCATTGATCTCACTGAGAGCTGCAGATCAGAGCTATTCCTATTCAGCCATCTTGCCAGCCCCCCAGTTTGATGTTTTGATACATATCTATGTTATATGATGATCCAATCAGGGTAGTTTGGTAATAAATCCATCATGCCATACATTAATTATTTCTTTGTGGTGAGAATATTCAAAAGCCTGTCTTCTGGCTATTTTGTAATATACAGTATTTTGTTGTTAACCTTAGTTTTACCCTACTGTGCACGAGAATACCAGTATTTA
This sequence comes from Macaca fascicularis, assembly GCF_037993035.2. Lineage (NCBI taxonomy): Eukaryota > Metazoa > Chordata > Mammalia > Primates > Cercopithecidae > Macaca > Macaca fascicularis. The sequence continues at coordinate 34,376,988 of NC_088388.1, forward strand.
TTTATTCTATCTAATTGTAACTTTGTACATATTGGCTAACCTCTCCATCTTCCTCTCATCCCTTACCCACTGAAGTATGTTCCTTCAGTGTCTAGTTTGTTGGGAGTTTTTATCATGAAGGGATGTTGAATTTTACCAAATGCTTTTTCTATGTCTATTGAGATGATCATATGTTTTTGTCCTTCATTTGGTTGTTATCATGTTTACTGATTTGCATATGTTGAATCATCCTTGCATTCCTGGGATAAATCTTACCTGATTATGGTGTGTTATCTTTTCAATGTGCTGTTGGATTTGGCTTACTAATATCTTGTTGAGAATTTTTGCATCTATGTTTTTCAGAGACATTGACCTGTAGTATTTTTTGTTGTTGTTGTATCTTTGTCTGGTTTTGAAACCAGGGTAATGCTGGCCTCATAAAATGAGTTTGGAAATATTTTTTCCTCTTCAATTTTCTGGAAGGGTTTGAGAATTGGTATTAGTTCTTTAAATATTTGGTAGAATTCAACAGTGAGGCCATCCAATCCTGGGATTTTCTTTGGTAACTACTGTTCTACTCTCTTTGATATCAACTTTAAGTAAAAAAGATCCCACATAGGAGTGAGATCATATGGTATTCATCAATCTGTGACTGACTTACTTCACTTAACATGATGTCTAGATTCATTCATGTTGTCACAAATGATAGCATTTCCTTCTTTTTAAAGGTTCAATACTATTTCATTGTGTATGCATACTACATTTTCTTTATTCATTTATCTGTTGCTGAACACTTAGGTTGATTCTGTATTTTGGCTATTGTAATAGTGCTACAATAAACATGGGAGTGCAGATTCTCTTGGACATAGTTATTTCATTCTCTTTTGATATAGATCCAATAATGGGATCACTAGATCATATGGTAGTTCGATGTTTAATATTTTGAGGAACCTTCATAGTGTTTTCCATAATGGCTGTAGTAGTAGTTTTCAATACCACCAACAGTATGTAGGTTTTCACTTTTTTCCACATCCCAGCTAACACTTGTTTTCTTTTCTCTTTTTGGTAACAGTCATTCTAACTAGAGGAAGGTGGTATATATCATTGTGGGTTTGGTTTGTAGTTACCTGATGATTAGTGGTGTTGAGCATTTTTTTTTCATACACCTGTCGGCCATTTTTATATTCTATTTTGAGAAATAGTTACTAAGGTCTTTTGCCCATTTAAAAAATTGGGTTGTCTGGGCGCGGTGGCTTACACCTGTAATTCCAGCACTTTGGGAACCTGAGGTGGGCAGATCATGAGGTCAGGAGTTTGAGACCAGCCTGGCAAACATGGTGTAACCCCATCTCTACTAAAAATACAAAAATTAGCCAGGTGTGGTGGCGGGCGCCTGTAATCCCACCTACTCAGGAGGCTGAAGCAGGAGAATTGCTTGAACCCAGGAGGCAGAGGTCATGGTGAGCCGAGATTGTGCCACTGCATTCCAGCCTGGGTGACAGAGCAAGACTCCGTCTCGGGAAAAAAAAATTGGATTATTTGTTTCTTTATTGTTGAGTTGTTTAGTTGTTTTTATAGTCTGGATATTAACCCCTTGTCAGATGTATACCTTAAAAATATTTTCTCCTATTCTGTAGGTTGTCTTTTCATTTTGTTAATAGTTTCCTTTGCTGTGCAGAAACTTTTTAGTTTGTTGCAAATTCATTTGTATAATTTTACTTGTTGTCTGTGCTTTTGAGTTCTTATTTTAAAAATCTTTGCAGAGCTCAATGTCATGAAGCATTTCCTCTGTGTTTTCTTCTAGTAGTTTCAGGCTTTACATTTTTGTTTTTAATCCATTTTGAGTTAGTTTTTGTGTATGATGAGAGGTAGGATCTAGTCTCATTCTTCTGCATGTGAATATCCAATTTGCTCAGCACCATTTATTGACAAGATTGTCTTTTCTATAATGTGTGTTCTTAGCAACATAGTAGAAAAATCAGTTGGCTGTGGGTGCATGAATTTATTTATAGGCTCTCTACTCTGTTTCATTGGTCTATGAGTCTGTTTTTATGCCAGGACCATGCTATTTTAGTACTATAGCTTGTTAAGATGTATTTTGTGGCCTAACAAGTGATCTGTCCTGGAGAATGTTTCATGTGCCATTGAGACAAATGTATATTATACAGCCATTTTATGAAATGTTTTGTTAATATCTGTTTGGTCCATTTTGTCTCTGTTGCAGTTTAAGTCTGATGTTACTTTGTTGATTTTTTGTCTAGATGATCAATGGTGTGTTGATTACATAGCAGTGTGTTGAAGTTTCCTACTATTGTTGCATTGCAGTTTATCTCTCCTTTTAGATCTAGTAATATTTGCTTTATATATGTGGGGACTCCAGTGTTGGGTGTATTTATATTTATAATTGCTATATCTTCTTGTTCAGTTGATCCCTTTATTATTATATTGTAATCTTCTTTGTCTCTTTTTACAGTTTTTGACTTAAAATCTATCTTGTATAAGAATATCTACTCTTGCTGCTTTTGGTTTCCATTTTCGTGGAATATTATGTCCCATCCCTTCACTTTCAGTCTATATTTGTCTTTAACTGTGAGGTGACTCTTATGTAGGCAGCATAGAGTTGAATCTTGTTTCTTTACTCAATTCAGCCACTCTATATATTTTAGTCAGATAATTTAATACATTTATATTGAAGATTATTATTGATAGATAAGGACTTACTCCTACTGTTCTCTTAATTGTTTTCTAGTTGTTTTCCTACTGTTCTCTTAATTGTTTTCTAGTTGTTTTGTAAATCTCTTATAATTTTTTTTCCTCTTCATTTCAGTCTTAAAATTATTTCTTCAAAGATGCTTTTTTTATTTTTTTACCTCTGTGGTTTGGTGGTTTTCTGTGGTGCTAAGCTTTTTTTTCTTTTCCCTACTTTCTTATTTGTGCATTTGCTATAATTTCTTTGTCATTATCATGGGGCTAACATAAAGAGTTTTGTAGTTAATAACGGATTGTTTAAACCTGAAAGCAAATCACCTTTGGTCTCATAAAAATACTCTAGACTCCCTCCTCCTCCCAACAATTTATATTTTTGTTGCCTTAATTTATTTTTAAATCTATTATATGTTCCTGAGCCATTAATTGTAGCTATTATTATTTTTGACCATTTTGACTTTAAACCTTCATGCTAGGTGATTAGGAGACTTTACATAGCATCATTGCATTACTGGGGTATTATGAGTTTGATTTACACATTTACCTCTACTAGTGATTTTTATACTTTCACATGTTTTCATGACAGTAATTATTTATTGTTCTTTTGTTTCCAGTCATAGCATTACCTTAAGTGTTTCTTATAAGTCCAGCCTAATGGTGATGAATTCCCTTAGCATTTGCCTGTCTTGAAGTTCCTTATTTCCCCTTCATTTCTTAAGAATAGCTTTGTGGATATAGTATTCTTGGCTGAGTATTTTTTTTTCCTTCAGAACTTTGAATATATTATCCCATTTTCTCCTGGCCCGAAAGATTTCTGCTGAGAAATCTGCTGATAGTCTAATGGCCATTTCCTTATATGTGACTTGATACTTTTCTTTTGCCACTTTTAGAATTCTCTGCTTGTCTTTGATGTTTGATGGTTTAATTATAATGTGCCTTGCAGAGGATCTTTTTGAGTGGAATATAATTGGAAACACTTTGGGCTTACTGAATCTAGATGTTCATATCTCTCTCAATTACTTGGCAAGTTTTCAGCTATTATTTTGTTAAATAGATTTTCTTTGCTTTTCTCCATATCTTTTCCCACTGGTATTCCTATAATGTGAGTATTTCTTTGTTTAATGATGTTCTATAAGTTTCAAAGGCTTTGTTCATTTTTTTATTCTTAATTTTTTTCTCACACTGAGTTATTTCAACAGACCTGTCTTCAAGTTCAGAAATTACTTATTGTGCTTGATCTAGCCAGTTATTGAAGTTCTCAATTATATTATTTATTTCATTCATTGAATTCTTCACCTTCAACATTTCACTTTGGTTCTTTTTCATGATATCTATCTATTTCTTGAATTTCTCACCCAGATCATGAATTGTTTTATAATGTTATTGAATTGCTTGTGTTCTGCTGTATCTTGCTCAGTTTCCTTAAGATCATTATTTAGATTTTCTTTTTAGGCATTCTGTAAACGTCCTTTTCTTTGTGATCTGTCATTGAAGACTGATTACATTCCTTTGGGGATATCACATTTCCTTGCTTTTTCATGTTTCTTGTGTCCCTACATTGATATCTGTGCATCTAGTGGAATAGTTGTCTTTTCAAATTTTATGGAATACCTTTGTAAGGAGAGGCTTTTTCCTATAGATAGGTGTCCATTGGGTAGGGTGCATTAACTTTGGTTCTGAATAGACTCAGTAGCATAGTCTTCATGCAGTTGCAATCCTTGTCAATAATATCTGTGATTGCTTTAGTGGCCTAGCCTGTGAGAGTTTGTGATGGCAGTGGCACAGTTTTGCTAAAGGCAGAGGTGCTTGACTGATTGTCAAGCTGCACACACATGTGGGCATGGAGGCTGATAGGATGTCTGGAGGGCTCTCTGGGGAAGTGATGGTTCCTGTTGAGATGGCCATTGACTGGGCACAGGCGTGCATGAGCGTGGCTGGCTGAGCAGCCCTGTGATGGTCTTTTGAGAAAAACAAGTTTGCTTCAAGGACTGACTGTTGGGTCGAGTATGAACACATGTATGCTTGGTGTACTGGCCAGCTGTGCAGTGGGTATGTGTGTGGGTGAGGCAGCCAGCCAGCTTTTGCAGCTGCCCTGTTATACAGGTCCCCCTGTTCCTTGGGGGGATGGTATGCCACATGGGTTCAGATGCTAGGGTCTTGGTTCTTTCATCTGGCGTAGGCTTTGAGCAATCAGGGTTATGGTTGTGTGGGGTCCAGCCACTGTGCACAGCCGGGAACACTGGCTGCGGCTGGTCGGATGGCTCCAGGCACTGGCACAGGTGCCAGCTTCCTGTGAGGCTGTGGCTGAACCAGGCATCCTGCAGGAAGCTCCCATGGCTGGCACTGGGGAATGCAGTGGCACCCGGAAGCTTGGAGATGCCAGGAACCACTGAGCCTCGAAGAGTGTGTCACAGCCCTGGTTCAGGAAGCCCCTAGGTCTGGGCTCCTTGAAGGGCCACAGCTCCTCTCTCCTTCTTTTATCTTTCCTTCTTGTCGACTGCAATTTGGTGAGCAAGTGGCATGTTTCATACCTGTTTGTGTTACATCTCTTTTAGCCCTGCCATTTGGTGGATCCAAGTTCTTGAACTGTGTCCAGGAAGGATGAGGTAAATGAAGAGGTTGAGGGTAAGCAAGATGAAGAGGAGGTTTATTGGCTGATAGAACAGCTCAGAGGAGACTTGCAGTGGTAGCTCTTCTCCACAGCCAGGGTGTCCTGATGAGTGTTCAGCTCTCAGCAGAGAGGAGACCTTGGAGTGGGTAGCTCCTCTCCACAGCTAGTTGTCCCAGTGTCTTCTCAAGTCTGGCTGAGTCCTAGGTTTTTAACGGGCTTCAGAGGGGTGGAAGTACATGCTGATTCATCCATGGGCGGCTATGGGCAGGCCTGGAAAAAGCATCATAAGTTTCCACTCCAGTCCACGGGCCTGGCACCCCTGCACCCAGGCTTCAGGCTTTCCCTGAGTCCGAAGGTGGGGCTTCACCAGCGACCCACCCCTTCCCACTCAGGAGCTTGTCTGCCTCCTGCTGCTGTTCATAACGCCCATACTGTTCATGCCAAGGGGCGCCTGCAGGCCAGCACCGAGCTGCCCTCAGCACCTTTCTTGGCCTCCGTCTTGTGCCGGTCGGTGCCCAAAGTCCAGAGGGGCCCAAGGCGGCAGTGGGCTGGCATGTCAGCATTGCCCTGAGCATGTGCACACCCAGCCAGGTTGCGACAATGCCTGGGCTCGGCCTCAACTCTGCTCTGAGATTGGAACTGGGAGAGGGCAGGCAGTGGGAGTAGGCAACTCCAAGCCTGCAGGGACTGGGTGGGGCCTTCCGAGGCATCTGAGAGTGCAGACATGCTTGGGTCTGCAGCTGCAGCTGAGCAGCTGCAGTTACACCTGGGAGGGTGGGGCTCCTTTCTACTTCTGGCTCCCAAGAGCACAAGGATGCCTGAGTTTGCAGCTGCAGCTGGGTGGCTGCAGCTGTGTTGGGGAAGTGCAAGACTCCTGCCCTGACAACTCAGAAGGGTGTAGGGCTTCCACCTGTTCCTGGCTTCCACCAGCTCTTTGGAGCAGGCAACCCCAGCCAAACCTCCCTCACTGCAGCTGGTGTCATGGCAGCAGCTGCCCTAGACAGGCCGCCACTCTCATCATTTAGACAGACAGCACATGAATGAGATCCTTTATAGAGTATGCACATTCTAGCTTGATGATAACTTGGCCAAATTTTTTTTGTTTTGTTTTCACCCAAAAAAGATGTCTAAAAAGATGTGTGTGTGTGTGTTTGGGGGAGGGGGTCTGTGTGTGTGGGTCTGTGTGTGTGTGTAAGTGTGTGAAGAGGAGCATGGGGAAATCTTTTAGAATTGATTATAGTAATTTCATATTTTGAACAAGGTTAACGGCAGTTGTTGAGAAGTGAGGCTATTCCAGATATCTAGTCAAACCTGTTTCCTATAACCGTTGTTTACTTTTATCCATGTACTTTAGTGGTCTGTCATTCTCCAATTGAAATGGTACCTGTGAGCGAATTGGAAACTCTCTGATTTATACAATCCAGAGATAAAATAGCTTTAATTCAATGAAATGGAGGATGTTACTGAAATAAGTGTTGGAGAACTTAAAATTCCTTTTTGGATATTGCATTGCAGTAAGAAAAAAATCAACTTTCATTTTTATATTTTCATCTTAAAATGTGAAACTCTTATTTTATTAAATGCAATGTAAATAATATCCCTAATTGTACCATACCAGTGTGAATGAGTCTTGTTCACACTGAATTAATTGTTGGCCTACTCCAAATTCTTCCTCAATTTCTTATCTTTGTATCTTCCTTATCAGAATAAATTTACTTTCTTTCATTTTCATTTTAAAACAAAAATATTTTTATACATTTAAAATTATGTTGTAATATCAATGTAACTTTCAAAGTAAATCAGCCTCAATCCTTCAGGCATTGATACATAATCCTTGTGGTCTTCTGTTTTTTCCTTTGAGAACTGAGTGGTGTAGTAGTTGTATTGATTCCTTCTAAGGTCTCTTTCAGCTCTTATGAGTCTATGAATCTATTTACATGTTCATCATTTCTTCAGAATTTTATTACTTTTGTTTTTAGAGTATGTGACTAGGAGAGTCCTTCTTATAACTACAGTTGATCTTTGAACATGGGTTTGAACTGCATGAGTTCACTTATGTGCAGATTTTCTTCTGCCTCTCCATTCCTAAGTTAACAAGATGAACCTCTTGTCCTCCTCCTCAGCTTACTAAACAGGAAGAGGGGGATGAAGACCTTTGTGATGATCCACTTCCACTGAATAAATAGTAAATATATTTTCTCCTTCTTATGATTTTCTTAATATCATTTTCTTTTCTCTAGCTTATGTTACTGTAAGAATACAGTATATAATACATAAAACAATACAAATTGGAGTTAATTGATTGTTTATATTACTGGTAAGGCTTCTGGTCAAGAGTAGGCTATTAGTAAATTTTAGGGGAGTAAAAAGTTGTATGAAGATTTTTAACTGCATGGGGTGTTGGTGCCCTGGGCCCCCATGTTGTTTGAGGGTCAACTGCATTAGTTTATAGACTTCTTTATATTGATGTCAGTAAACAGGCAATAATAGAGATGGAAAATATTTTCAGCTTAATCTCATCAATTAAAAAATAAATGGCTTTTCCAGAAATGTCTCTCATTCTCTTAAAAATTAATATATGACCGCTAGTGTCTATGCTTATATTAAAATATCTTAGAATTCTTAGACCGAAGCTGATAATTACTTTTTTCAAAATATATTAAGAAAGAAAAAATCTGGTTGATAGATATTAGAAGGTATCATCTTGGATCTGAAGTTTAGATTATAGGGAAATATATAATTTTTAAAAATTATTATTAAGAAGCATAATACACATTGATAATTAAATTGTGTATACGCATATCTAAGCTATTTTATACCTTTTACATGATGGAAATCTGTCACTGTGACCATCAGTTTTTTCATTCAATCTCTTGTTTTCTCTTCTATCAATTTCTCTTTCTTAATGTATTTTACAAAGTAAAATATGCCAAATGAATTTCTCACAGAAGAATAACTCTTTTGAGAGATCATAGTCTTTCAACCATATCTATCTAGAATGATTATTAGATCAGTTGAAATGTCTATAAGCTTACCTTGATGAGCTACAATTTGTCAGTACTATACACGTGAAACTTGTTTGAATGAAAGAAAACTTTTCCTAAAACAACCTTTAATTTAAGCTTGATCAAGTAATTACTGACTCTCTTTGCCAATATATTAGGCTGTCTGCATTCCAGACATTGTAAAATTATGCTAGAAAGTCCTAGTGATTGGGTAGGCCATATAATGACTCCTGGCCCATAAGCTGTAAATAATTGATCATTAAGGAAATAATGATTGTCTCTTTTAGGATGGAGTATTTGATTTCCAGTTCAAGACACTTCAAAGCTTTCTTTCCTTCTGCCACTGTGACTGGTAGGAGATGTTGGCTTCTCCATCAGTTTGGGTCTTGGAGTGAGTGAAGAGATATGGTGTATCCAGTCAACCTGTAACAGACTTGTAGGGTGAGAGAAATAAGTCTTAGTTGTTAAAATTCAATAATTCGCAAATTGCAGCACATGGACCAAATCCAGCCTGTAGCCTGTTTTTGTAAATAAACTTTTGAAAGAAACACAGCCACATTTTTTTTTTCTTATTGTTTATGGCTGCCTTTGTGCTACAACACCAAAATTGGGTAGTTGCAACAGAAATTATATGGCCAGCAAAATTGAAAACATTTGTTATCTGGCCCTTCAAAGAAAATGTCTACCTTCTCCTGTTCCATTGATGGATCCTGTAGTCTGTTCTGATAGGTTGGTACTATAAAGATTCTGGTGCAGAACTGTCACATCAAAATGCTGATTTTCAGCCAGGCACAATGGCTCACATCTGTAATCCCAGCACTTTGGGAGGCTGAGGTGGGCAGATCACCCGAGGTTGAGAGTTCGAGACCATCCTGGCCAATATGGAGAAACCCCATCTCTACTAAAAATACAAAATTAGGCTGGCATGGTAGTGGATGCCTGTAATCCCAGCTGCTCGGGAGGCTGAGGCAGGAGAATAATCTGAACCCAGGAGGTGGAGGTTGTGGTGAGCCGAGATCACGCTATTGCACTCCAGCCTGGGCAATAAGAGTGAAACTCTGTCTCAAAAAAAAAAAAAAAAGTTGACTTTCCTATCCTGTCTTATCTAAGCCCAGATATTGATCTCAATAGCCTCTTATGGTAGGCAACAAACATCTTTGATGCTGAGGACCATTTGCCTTTACAGTATGTGGTACCATGCTGTGACTGAGGTGGCTAGATGAAACATCAGATTATATAGTATGAAAGGCAAATCTGTTTTTGTTCTTATCCCCAAGGGAACAGAATCTAAGATGTTTTATTTGAGGAATATCAATATTCTTTTAAAACTAAGATGTAGGTTTTGCCAAAAGGGTTGGAAAACAGAAGCCTCAAGAGATTCTAACTAAATTTTGAAACAATAATGAATTTGGTCATTATTACCTACTCCATACTTTTCTCTCACCCCTACCAAGTTTTTAGCATCAATATGAACTCTGAAAAATAAATAGAACCTGCAGATCTAGTTTTGGGATTTATAGCTTGGAGGAAAGGAGAAACTGGAAATGACCCAAAAAGTAACTTCTTTTCAGTCTACTGACTTGGACCCAAGAAGAGCAGGTGGATGGTCCGGAATGACATCGGCATATATTGTGTGTGATGAAGAACCTGTCCTAGCTCAGCCTAAGCTAGGCCTTCGGTACCTTTCATCTGGACTACTGCAGTAGCTCCTAGATGGTGCCCCAGTTTCCCTTATCTGTAGCCAAACTTAGTGCATTCTACTTTGTAAAGCATACATCTAAAATTTTGAATAGTATGTCACTTTTTTTCTCACAAATTGGCATCTCTGTACCCCATCATGCAGCCTCACAACAGTCTCTCACCGCTCCCATTCACTCACCCTGTGCCACAAACAGAAACTCAGCGACATGCATTCCACATTTTCCTTCTTTGGACCTTAGCTTATGCTGCTTCTGCCTCAGAAAATATAAGAATGCTCCTTACCCCCAAAATCTTTGTCTCTCCAAGACCCAGGTTGGTCGCATCCTCTTCCGTGAAATTCTTTCTTATTTCTTCTTCCTATAAACTTCTGCAGTGATTTGTGTATGTATCTCTTGTGACAAGTACTACTTTCTGCCTTGTGTTTATATGCATGCTTTATCTCCCTAACTATACCACAGACTCATGGGGGCAGAATTCATAATTCTCTCAGCATCTAGTACAGTGTTTTGCAAATAATAATAAATATTTGTTGAATGAATGAATGAATGAACAACTCAACTGCCCTTTTCGTGTGGATAATGGCAAAGAGGGAAATGAGGACAAAGGTAGCACGTATAAGTCATTGTCTGGCCTAGTTCTCTGTCTGCCTTTCAGGCCATAGAACCTGAGGAAAGAGGCTTGCTCTGAGTAGGTGCTTAATTTTATTTGAACTGCCACTTTATATCTTCATATTCATTTACTTATTAAACTAATCTGAATCTGTATCCCCAGTTTCCCCACAGTCATAAAACTGCTTATTTTATTTTTTCTTTTTAAATTTTACTTTATGTTCTGTGGTATATGTACAGAACATGCAGGTTTGTTACATAGGTATACATGTGCCATGGTGGTTTGCTGCACCTATTAACCCATCATCAGGTTTGCTTCCCTTGTCCCTCACCCCCCAACAGGCCCCAGTGTGTGTTGTTCCCCTCCCTGTGTCCATGTGTTCTTATTGTTCAACTCCCACTTATGAGTGAGAACATGTGGTTTTTGGTTTTCTGTTCCTGTGTTAGTTTGCTGACAATGATGGCTTCCAGCTTCATCCATGTCCCTGCAAAGGACATGATCTCATTCCTTTTTATGGCTGCGTAGTAGTCCATGGTGTATATATACCAGGTTTTCTTTATCCAATCTATCATTGATGGAAATTTGGGTTGGTTCCATCTCTTTGCTGTTATAGTGAGCCATTTTAGTCTTCTTTTAATACTCAATCTTATTTTATTGCCTTTGTCTAACCAACAATAATTAAGCTAATTAAATAAAAAATAAATTACATAATTAACATTTATTAAATGCTGATTATATAACAGGTAGTGTGTTAATTCACACACACACACACTCACATTTACTCCTTACAACAATCTGGTAGGTACTATTATTATTTCTGTCTCACAAGTGAGAAAACAGGCATAGTGATATGAAGAGATTCCATTAAGTTATAGTGCTGCATAACGGTAAGTGAAGGAGCTGGGCAACTAACCCAGTCAGTCTTTCTTAAAAACCCTCTATCCCAATTTGTAGAAAACTGCTTCCTCAAAGGATTTTCTCTGACTTGTGCCCATTTATTTATACTACCTCATTTGGTTTAACGTATCAGTAAATGTATGTTTAAGCATCAAGCATTATGCTAAGGGCAGGAATATACCAGAGAGCTAGAAAATCATGTTCCTTGTCTTTAAGGGGCCTGTACTTTACTTGGCCACATAAAATACACAAATATCAAATAAGTATTGGAAAACATCATCTATATTGAGTGCTAAATTGGGCAGTACAGACAAATCATAAATTTATAGATTGTTAGAGTCAAAGGTAGGAACTTTTGAGGTCAGCTAGGCCATTGTGCTTGTTTTACAGGTGAACAACTTGACAACATATCATGAGGTGCTAACTGTGTGATACAAACAAACAAACAAAAACAACCAAAGGAGATGAAAGAGATTGAGGGGGTAGAGAGTGGGTGCATCAAATCAGGTTAGAAGCAGAGGAAACCAGTGTTGATGGTTGTCATCAAAGCATGATTCACAAAGGAGGTGGGACTTGATTTCAAACTCAAAAGATGAGTAAGTTATATTAGGGAGGGGTTGTTTGTACGTGTGTTTGTGCATGCATGTGTGTGTGTATGAGTGCACACATACCCAGGGCATTGCTTAAAGCTGTGAAGTGACTGAAGCATAAGATTTATACTGTCTGCTTGTTCACCATTGTATCTTCAGCATTGATGGGTGATGGTGGGTTGACATTTCAAAAGATATGGATGCCTGTGCGTCACACATATTAGTTGAATCAGAATCTTTAGGAGTTGGCTAGAGTCATAGTATTTTTTAAAAAATAGCTCTCCAGATGTTTCAACTGAGAAGACAGGACTGAGAACTGTGAAAAAGACACTGAGTATAGTGTCTTCTATGATGTTACCATTTAGTAGAAAAATAAGATATACAAGAATAAAGTAAGTGTGATCAGGAGTCTGTGGTCAGTGCTCTATAGAAAGAATGGTGTAATAAAATAGAAGGATTAGATTATAGATGAGATGAGATAGATTGGTGAAAGAGGTAGTGGGAAAGACCATTTAAAAAGCAATTATAGTAATTATGAATTAGGAGGTTGAAGTCTGGCTTAGGGTGGTTTTTCTGGAAATAGTAAATAGAAAGGTGTAATTTGAGAATTTTCCCAAAGGCTTGCTGACTAGCCAAATCTAAAGGGTGAGGGAAAAAAGAGCTCATGAAATTAAATGGCAAATACCTGACAAATGAAAGGTTGCTTTATTAAACTTCTTAAGGGTGATGTTTGGCTTATAAAAAACATAACATTTACTGAACAGCTAGTGTTTAAGATTTAACAAGTCAACATTTAGGATTGATGAACTTATGGTGATTTTGAAATCTTATATTGACTTGTGGTAAGAGCATTTTCTGTTGACATGTTTGCTTGGACATCCAACAGTTTTTCTTAGATTTGTGCTTAAACAAATTTGTGTCTCCTCGTCCAAGCCTCTTCTCACCATGAATTGAGTGAAATATAGTTGCATAATAGTTCCACCTACATTCATGACATATAATTTATGGGCTGTATTGGTATTAGATTTGACTACAGTATTACAGACAGTCTACCTAGCTGTGGCTTTAATCAGTAGATGAGAAGTCTGGAGGGAGACAATTGCTGGCATTGGTTCGGGGTATCAAGGGTATCAGAGTTGAAGTCTCCGAGATTCTCTGAACTTCCTCTCATGGTTCAAGAACTCTAATCATCATGTATATTCCAAGCAGTAAGAAGCAGAAAGCATGGTTGGGCATAAAGAGCTTTCCTGGAAGTCCTGTGGTTCACATTTATAGCTCATTGGTCATTTCTATTTGCAAAAAATGTTGGGAAATTCACTGATTCAACTAGGCACGTTGCCTAGAGTTCCATTAGTGAGAAAGTCACACAGACAAATAATATTCTGCTTTTTTATCTTTCTCTTTCTCTCCCCTCCCTTTTTCTTTTATTCTTTCTTAAAAAAAAAAAAAAGATGACCCATGTATATCATACATACTTCACTCATTTCTAGTTACTTAGGTCAGCATCTTTTCTCTCCAACCCCTATAGTGAGACTGTCTCAAGCATTTGTAATACACTTGATTCTTTTGTCATGCTTTGCATTATATCCTGGAATTTTTGCCAACCTTGTAAATATTTTTATTTTTAAATTTGCATACATTAAGGTGCATTCCCTCTGCTGTAATGTTCTATGGATTCTTATATCTACTTAGCATTCAATTTATTTTCTATTTCAGTTTGTTTCACAGCATTGAAATAACTGGTTCACACATAAAATAGTTGCAATTAGTAATGGTTTTTAAATAGCTTTCCTTACAATTTCATGATATTCATCAATAAAACAAATCTAGAAACTTGAGAGATAAATAAGGAAAATGTTTGCTTCAGAGTTGAATTGCTAATAATATAGAACAGGTGCTTGAATATTTAGTCATAAATATTAACATAAGACCCAAATTCAGCCAGAACTTACAAAAAGCAATGAAACTACCTGTACTTATATACTGATAGCTAAACACAATACAGTTGGTACTAAATTTGTCTAGTTAAATAACAAATTAATAGGCTAAACTCAGGAACTGCATTTATGGCTGCTATATCATACTATACAGGTTAGGTTGTTTATTTAATAGGATTTAGTGTGTGAATTTTAGACATGGTAAGCACATGAGCTGTGTAAATCTCTGAATTTTATCTGGCATTGCACTGAGCAGGGTACATGAATAATAAAATAATCAAGCTTGTTATAGAGATTTGTACATGCAGAACCCAAATTATTTTAAAGGTCACTCCAGCACTACAACCTCCTAATCAAAGAAATTCAAATCTGTGCACAGTACATATGAAAAACAAAGGGATAATTCCCTTAATATATAAAGAGTTTCTACAAATCAACAAGAAAATTACTAATAATCTAATAGAAAATGATCAAGGACATGTAGAAAAAGTTCTAAAAAATTAAAGTAATCCCAGCATTTTGGGAGACCAAGGTGGGAGAGTCGCTTGAGGCTAGGAGTTCAAGATCAGCCTGAGTAACATAGTGAGACCCTGTCTCTACAAAAATAAAAAAATTAGCTGAGCGTGGTAGTGTGTGCCTGTATTCCCAACTGCTCAAAAAGCTGAGGTGGGAGGATTGCTTGAGCCCCAGAGTTTGAGGTTGCAGTGAGCTGTGATCACACCACTGCACTCCAGTCTGGGTGACAGAGCAAGACCCTGTCTCTTAAAAAAAAAAAAAAAAAAAGGCTTTCAAGCATATAAAAAGATGTTCAACATCATGTATAATATAAGAAATGCAAAATATAACTCAAAGAAATTGCTTACATATTACAATGTTTACCTATTAGATTGACAAAAATTAAAAACATCCATAATATACTGTGTCATCAATGGGTTAGGTAAACAGGCACTCTTATATACTGTTGTTTTGGAAAGGCAATTTGATATCTATGACTATTTGATTATTTTTCAGTTAACAATTAGGCAATTTTGTCCTTGCGCAAGGCTATGTGGTATAGCCTTTTTGCTCCTACGCTACAAACCTGTACAGCATATTAGTTTACTGAATACTGTAGGCAATTGTTACATAATGGTAAGTATTTGTGTATCTAAACCGAGAAAAGGTACAGTAAAAGCATGATAGAAAAGGTTTAAAATGGCACAGCTGTACAGGGCACTTACCGCGAATGGCGCTTACGGTACTGGAAGTTGCTCTAGGTGAGTCAGAGAGGGAGTGGTGAGTGAATGTGAAAATCTAGGATATTACTGAATGCTACTGTGGACTTTATAAACTCTTTTCACATAGGCTACACTAAATTTATTAAAACAATTTTCTGTCTTAAATAATTAGCTTCTGTAACATTTTTACTTTATAAACTTTTTAATTTAAAAAAGCTTTTTGGCTGTTTTCTAATAAGACTTAGCTTACAGCACAAATTG